>NW_028318663.1:675000-880000 GCF_062004578.1 Staurois parvus | reverse complement strand
GCAGGTGGGTGGCACTGGTGGGCGCAGGTAGGTGGCACTGGTGGGCACAGGTGGGTGGCACTGGTGGGCACAGGTGGGTGGGCACAGGTGGGTGGCACTTCTGGGCACAGGTGGGTGGCACTTCTGGGCACAGGTGGGTGGCACTTCTGGGCACAGGTGGGTGGCACTTCTGGGCACAGGTGGGTGGCACTTCTGGGCACAGGTAGGTGGCACTGCAGAGTGGCACAGGTGGGGGCACTGCTGGGCACAGGTGGGGGCACTGCTGGGAACGGGTGGGCGGGGCTAGTGGGCGCACTGCTGGGCGGAACTTGCGGGTGTCACTGCTGGGCACCGATCATCAGGGCACTGATCATCAGTGCCCTGATGATCGGTGCCGATCCCCGCTCTGACAACTGCCGGTTCTCGGCAGCACTTTCCTCACGATCTGACAGCGTGAGGAAAGTGCAGCCGAGAACCGGCACTTGCATTTCCCTGTGATCAGCGTGTCATTGGACACCGCTGATCACGTGGTAAAAGGCCAGTGGGATCGGCCTTTCACCACATCACGTGATCAGCTGTGTCCGTAGGACAGGGGGCGCGCAGGAGAGCGCGTTCTGGGAGGACGTCATATGACGTCCACTCAGAACTGGCCGGCCGCGGTGAAGCCGTCATTCGGCTATGCGCGGTCGGCAAGAGGTTAAGGAGAGGATGAATGGGTCCATTTACTGTGAGATTTTGAGCAGCAACCTCCTTCCCTCAGTCAGAGCATTGAAGATGAGTCGTGGCTGGGTCTTCCAACATGACAACGACCCGAAGCACACAGCCAGGAGAACCAAGGAGTGGCTCCGTAAGAAGCATATCAAGGTTCTGGAGTGGCCTAGCCAGTCTCCAAACCTAAATCCAATAGAACATCTTTGGAGGGAGCTGAAACTCCGTGTTGCTCAGCGACAGCCCCAAAACATGATAGATCTAGAGGAGATCTGTGTGGAGGAGGGGGCCAAAATCTCTGTTGCAGTGCAAACCTGGCCAAGGACTACAGGAAACGTCTGACCTCTGTAATTGCAAACAAAGGCTTCTGTACCAAATATTAACACTGATTTTCTCAGGGGTTCAAATACTTATGTTCAGCAGTGCAAGACAAATACATTCTTTACAAATCATACAATGGGATTTCCTGAATGTTTGTTTTTTTTTTAATTCTGTCTGAGTGGGAATGATCCTACAATGTGAATGTCAGACCCCTCCATGATGGAGAAGTGGGAGAACTTGCAAAATCGCAGGGGGTTCAAATACTTCATACATATATACATATATATATATATATATATATATATATATATATATATATTAGAGGAACTGTAGACACAAATCATTCTCTCAGAAAGCCCTGTGTTGAACATGTGATCTCTTCCAGCCATTTGTGAACAGTTTTATAGCATTGTGCACTTATAATGCACACTGATCTGCAGGTTTCCATAGGTAGAGGGGATACTGTAAACAGGAGAAGTGAAGTGCTGGGAAGCTTGAGGACCGCTCAGAAAGATCTAAGGTTATATTTGCAAACACGCTGCACTTGGCCTTAATATATTAGGTGACACATCAAGACTGACTACTTCTCCTGCTAGCAGTTTGTCATTTATGTAGACCCAAAATCGGTACCTCCTGTAATACTTTTCCTCACTGACCTGGAACCAAGTGTGCAGGCTTGGGCTTGACTCCCAAGTTTCTAGACTTGCTCTTTTTCAGATACTGTAAGTATTGGAGCAAGATGGTTAGGATAACAGCCAGTAATCTGGCATTTTCAGAAGGTCCATATTGGAAGCCTCTTTTTTCCCTGAGAAGTTTACCAAACTTTAAAGGGGACCTCCCTACTCTCCATCAACTGGCTGATTAAAGTTCTTGAAGGAGCAGCTGCTGGGAGGTCATTTCCTATTGATGTAGGCACACCTCCAAAACTGTGAAATATAAATCGGTATCCTATATCCTCCCTCCTAGATTGTAAGCTCGAAAGGGCAGGGCCCTCGAACCCCTCGTGTATCACATTGTATTGGTATTGTTCTGTCACATGTTCTGTCTCCCTTTGTAATGTACAGCGCTGAGCGAACTATTGGTGCTTTATAAATACTGTATAATAATAGTTATATACTCTATAAGATCATTTCAGATAAACTCCCTGTGTAAATGACACAAAAGTCTCACTTTCACCCTTGAAAGTCCAAAACAATTATATAAACCTTTTCAGTGTCTGTGAAATTATACAAAACGTCAAAAAACCCAAAACAAAAGTCCAAAGACTTTTTCTCCCAATTTCTGATTTAAATTCACCGTGTGATTCCAGTAATTGCCGTGTACCTGAAAACAAAGAAAACTCAATAGTGTATTATCCTCAAATAATAAACAAAAATAAATTCATGAATAATAAATACTAAATCAAACCCCACATTTTCTAATTATTTCTGTGCAAATAAAACACACAAAAACGTGAGAACACTTGTGATAGTGAAACACTCCTGTGTGAATTTTCATAGATACACTCCTCCGTGAACACTCTGCACACATCTAAGTGGCTGAATCACATACCCTTACCCTAATAAAATAATAAACCAGCCTTTAGAAATCCAGAAAGAAATAGTGAGCCTCTGGAACCTTGCTCCAATCACCACAGGGATACCTTCTGATCTCAAAATGTTCACTCCAATACTCTTGCCTTCTTATACTCCAGAACTGCATCTCCCAAGAGCCCTTTCTTGAACACGCAGTGTGTTGACAGCAGTGGAGTATTTAGGTTTTGTGCTGCCCTAGGCAACACAAAAATCAGATGCCCCCTCCCTGGCGTAGAGAGCGTGACGCCGACCAACACCAGACTCCCATCTGGTGAAGGTCTGACAGTCAGTGACCAACAGCACCCCTGCCCCATTATCCGCCCCACCTGAGAGAGCCTTTCCCTAACCCCCCCCCCGCCAACAGATAGAGAGACACTCACCTTTACAGCTCTGGACATCCCCGGGAATGACAGTCGGGCTCTGCATACATCACTCAGTTGCCTCTCTCAGATCTCACCTAGTCCCCATACTGCATATTTCCCTTCTTTCAGGGGGCACTGCTGCCCCCCTAAATAATGATGCCGCCCTAGGCAAATGCCTCGTTTGCCTTGTGGTAAATACGCCCCTGGTTGACAAGCTCTTAAGAGTCATGGCAGCACATGGTTTCGCTGGGAAAGAAATCAATGTGTTCATGTGGAGAGAGGGTGGGGGTAGGTGAAGCTCTGTATTCCAGCAGGCTGAGCTGACAGCACTGCTTGTGGTTCCAGCATAGGCATTGTGGTGTCAGCCCATTCGAGAAGTTAGTAACACACTACATTTCCTGCAAATCAACAAGTTTTTTTTCTGTACTTGATTTGTTTTTAAAGATCTAAAATACAGGGACTGACGTCACATCCTGTACTGAGCGGTACCATGGCATTGTTCACACTGAGGAGAGGTTGGGGTCTTCTCAGCTGGCCAGCACTGGATTTCCTTCTGATGTCAGTGGTGGACAGCTGCTATCTGCTTGGAAGTGAAACACTGGTAGCATGAAGGGGCTTGCATGGACCTCATTGACAGTTCTTGTGTGCAAAGTTTTATATTGTTGGACTTACAAGTAGGATGGAAGTTAAAGGGTCCTAAAGTGTGGTAATATGGGATTTGAACTTTATTTCAGTTTCTGATGCTGAGTTTACTTCCACTCTGTGTTTTCCCCACACATTCCTTACTTTAGCCTTCTACCCTGTTTAAATAATAACCTCAAGATGTTTACTTTTACTCCATATTCTGCATCAGGAGTTCATTGGTTGCTGTGTTTTTGGATACGGAGTATAACGTGATCATGTTGCTCCTTGGTAATGATAAAATCTGTATTGCAGGCATTGAGATGTTCCACAAGAGCCTGGACCGATCAGAGGCCGGGGACAACCTTGGGGCACTGGTCAGAGGAATAAAGAGAGATGAAGTGAGACGAGGAATGGTTATGTGCAAGCCTGGCTCAATCAAACCTCACCAAAAAGTCCAGGCCCAGGTACACTCCACAATATTATCATTATTATTATACAGGATTCATATAGAGCCAGCAGTTTGCGCAGCACTTTACAATATAAAGGAGGGCAGTAGAATTACAATACAGTTCAGTACAGAAGGAATAGGAGGGCCGTGCTCATGGAGCTTACAATCTAAGAGTGGGGGGAGGTGGTACAAAAGGTAATAGCTGCAGGGGATGATCTGAGGGAGGAAACTCAAGTACAATTCTTAGGTGGAGTTGGGGTAGGTTTCCCTGAATAAATGAGTTTCCATGGATCGTCTAAAGGGGGACAGGGTAGGAGCTAACCAAACATATTGGGGCAGGGAGTTCCAGAGGATAGGAGAGACTCTGGAGAAGTCCTGGAAGCAAGCATGGGAGGAGGTAGCAAGGGAGCTAGAGAGCAGGAAGTCTTGAGAGAGCGATTTGGGCGATATATGCAGATGATGTTGGTGATGTACAGTTGTGTTCAAAATAATAGCAGTCAGACATCACTAACTGGATCAATCACTGTTTTTGGTAGAAATGATATTTCTACATGGCAAATAATTTCCTAGCAGGTGTAGTAGAGTAATAGAAATCCAACAGACCCAACAGTCATGACATGCATGCTGCTGATTCTGTGTCATTGAATCACTCATTGAAAGGGGCGTGTTCAAAATAATAGCAGTGTGGAGTTCTATTAGTGAGGTCATTCATTCTTTGATAAACAGGTGGCAATTATTGCCCTTATTTAAGGAAGGAAGGCAGCAAATATTGTACATGCTGGTTACAGTGCATTTCTCTCTGAAATTCTGAGGAAAATGGGTCGTTCCAGACATTGTTCAGAAGAACAGCGTACCTTGATTAAAAAGTTGATTGGAGGGGAAAACATATAAAGAAGTGCAGAAAATGATCGGCTGCTCAGCTAAAATGATTGCAAATGCTTTAAAATGGCAACAAAACCTGAAAGACGTGGAAGAAAGTGAAAAACTACCATTGGAATGGATAGAAGAATAGCCAAAATGGAGCGGACTCAGTTAACAATCAGCTCCAGGAAGATGAAAGAAGGTGTGACGTTCCCTGTGAGGACTGTTACAATTAGAAGACGCCTATGTGAACCCAAGCTATCTGCAAGAAGTCCCCGCAAAGTCCCACTGTTGGAGAAAAGACATGTGCTGAAGAGGTTACAATCTGCCAAAGAGCACATTGACTGGCCTAAAGAGAAATGGCCCAACATTTTGTGGACTGATGAAAGGAAGATTGTTCTTTTTGGGTCTAGTGGGCGGAGACAGTTTGTCAGACGACCCCCAAACACTGAATTCAAGCCACAGTACACTGTGAAGACTGTGAAGCATGGTGGTGCAAGCATCATGATATGGGGATGTTTCTCATACTACGGTGTTGGGCCTATTTATCGCATACCAGGGATCATGGATAAGTTTGAATACATCAGAATACTTGAAGAGGTCATGCTGCCTTATGCTGAAGAGGAAATGCCCTTGAAATGTGTGTTCCAACAAGACAACGACCCCAAACACACCAGTAAACGTGCAACATCTTGGTTCCAGACCAACAAGATGGACGTTATGGAGTGGCTAGCCCAATCCCCGGATCTTAATCCAATAGAAAACTTGTGGGGTGACATCAAAAATGCCGTTTCTGAGGCAAAACCAAGAAATAGAGAAGAACTGTGGAATGTGGTCCAATCATCCTGGGCTGGAATACCTGATCACAGGTGCCAGAAGTTGGGGGACTCCATGCAACACAGATGTACAGCAGTTCTCAGAAACAGTGCGACTACAACCAAATATTCATGAAGTCATTCAAAGGAAAGCAAAATCTTCAAACATTTCTCAGTTTATATAGTGAATGTTTGAGTTTGTAAAGAAGAATACAAACACTGCGATTTTTTTTGAACCGTCTAATATTCACTTTTCTTCAATTATTTTTAGAGGAACAACACAAATTTGATAAATTTTTCTTCATGTTTTGATTTGGAATAGAATGTGTCGTGTTCCCAATGCATTTGTGTGGATGGAAATAAAAGCTATTAGAAGGATTTTGAGCTTTATTCACTTTTTTCAACACACTGCTATTATTTTGAACACAACTGTAGCTGAGGGTGATCTTGCATTCACTATATCTGGTCTCCCCGGACCCTGCATTCACTATATCCGGTCTCCCCGGACCCTGCATTCACTATATCCGGTCTCCCCGGACCCTGCATTCACTATATCCGGTCTCCCCGGACCCTGCATTCACTATATCTGCTCTCCCCGGACCCTGCATTCACTATATCTGCTCTCCCCGGACCCTGCATTCACTATATCTGGTCTCCCCAGACCCCGCATTCACTATATCCGCTCTCCCCGGACCCTGCATTCACTATATCCGGTCTCTCCAGTCCCTGCACTCACTATAGCCGCTCTCCCCGGACCCTGCATTCACTATATCTGGTCTCCCCGGACCCCGCATTCACTATATCTGGTCTCCCAGGACCCTGCATTCACTATATCTGGTCTCCCAGGACCCTGCATTCACTATATCTGCTCTCCCCGGACCCCGCATTCACTACATCCGGTCTCCCCGGACCCAGCATTCACTACATCCGGTCTCCCCGGACCCCGCATTCACTACATCCGGTCTCCCCGGACCCCGCATTCACTACATCCGGTCTCCCCGGACCCCGCATTCACTACATCCGGTCTCCCCGGACCCCGCATTCACTACATCCGGTCTCCCCGGACCCCGCATTCACTACATCCGGTCTCCCCGGACCCCGCATTCACTACATCCGGTCTCCCCGGACCCCGCATTCACTACATCCGGTCTCCCCGGACCCCGCATTCACTACATCCGGTCTCCCCGGACCCCGCATTCACTACATCCGGTCTCCCCGGACCCCGCATTCACTACATCCGGTCTCCCCGGACCCCGCATTCACTACATCCGGTCTCCCCGGACCCCGCATTCACTACATCCGGTCTCCCCGGACCCCGCATTCACTTCATCCGGTCTCCCCGGACCCCGCATTCACTACATCCGGTCTCCCCGGACCCCGCATTCACTACATCCGGTCTCCCCGGACCCCGCATTCACTACATCCGGTCTCCCCGGACCCCGCATTCACTACATCCGGTCTCCCCGGACCCCGCATTCACTATATCCGGTCTCCCCGGACCCCGCATTCACTATATCCGGTCTCCCCGGACCCCGCATTCACTATATCCGGTCTCCCCGGACCCCGCATTCACTATATCCGGTCTCCCCGGACCCCGCATTCACTATATCTGGTCTCCCCGGACCCCGCATTCACTATATCCGCTCTCCCCGGACCCCGCATTCACTATATCCGCTCTCCCCGGACCCTGCATTCACTATATCCGGTCTCTCCAGTCACTGCATTCACTATATCCGCTCTCCCCGGACCCTGCACTCACTATAGCCGCTCTCCCCGGACCCTGCAGTCACTATATCCGCTCTCCCCGGACCCCGCATTCACTATATCCGCTCTCCCCGGACCCTGCAGTCACTATATCTGCTCTCCCCGGACCCTGCAGTCACTATATCCGCTCTCCCCGGACCCTGCAGTCACTATATCCGCTCTCCCCGGACCCTGCAGTCACTATAGCCGCTCTCCCCGGATCCTGCAGTCGCCATATCTGCTCTCCCCGGACCCTGCAGTCACTATATCTGGTCTCCCACAGTACACAGAACATGGGAATGCAAATATTTTAGTAAATCCAATCTGCTAAATACCTTTTCTCAATCGGCAGTATACAGCAGTCTTGTGGCTTCTATCAGTGTCCAGAAGAGCACTGGTTAAAGCTTATAGGAGGAATTTTTTATTCTCTCCTAGGAGGATGCAGAACCCCTGACCTCTGTCTGGATAGTGATGATTGGCTCTGTGCTGATCACATGCACTCTCCCAAAAAAAACCTCTCTAGCAATACATATCAAACTGAGCATGTGTAGAGTGACTCCACATGCTGTTTTATCAGGAGATAAGAGGGGGACAGTAGAAGGAGAGGATCAGAGAAGACCGGATCAAATATCCTTTTTACACAATGCACAGGATTAACCCCTTAGGTCCCACAGTGAGTATAACAAGCATGCTTTACTGCATCTACAGACTGATTGTACTGCTGTGGGTTTAGTAACACTTTAAGTCACCAAGGTTGATGGCGGGCACTTCAGAGGAGAGAAAGTAGGGTAGCCATGCGGAGAAATCGAGAAAGTGTGATACAGGGCCGGGAGGCCAATAAATTACTGCAATCCTCAGACAAACTGGAGGAAAAAAATGAACGCAGTGCACTTCCAAAGAACAGAGAGAGGGAGGTGTAGGAAGAACCTGGAAGGTGCTTTGTGGGAGAGAATTCCACCTCCGCCTCCTATGCCCGTTGTCATATTTTCAGCATGAGAATGGCTGCATCAGGTCGCCCTGTGTTGCTTCAACGGTAACGTCTGTGTTTCAGGTTTACATCCTCAGCAAAGAGGAAGGAGGACGCCACAAGCCTTTCGTCAGCAACTTCTTACCCATCATGTTCTCGCTGACCTGGGACATGTCCGTCAGAATCACTCTACCCCAAGAAAAGGTTGGTGGTACTTCATTACTTTCTATATACTACTAGGATCTGCACAGCCCAGTTCAGGAACCGTAGACTTGGAGACACATCACATGAGACTGCTGGAGATCACGGCTTTTCGGTGATTCCACAAATCGGTGATTCCACATTTGGCTCCCTAGAGGCTAATTTGCACTTTTGGCTGACCTCCAGAACTAGACTTCCGGGATGTTTTGAGGTTTCAACATGTTTGAAAATCAGTGTTGTGTTTTTGCCGCATCCACCAAATTCAACTTTAGGAACAATCAATTTAAACAAAAAAACCAAAAACGATTCACTTGAAAGGCCCATTCATATACTTTGCAGTTATTTATTTCAGGTACTTATATAGCGCCATCAATTTACGCAGCACTTTACATATATATTGTACAGTCACATCAGTCCCCGCCCCCGAGGAGCGTACAATCTAAGGTCCCTAACTCGCATTCATACATACACATACTAGGGACAATTTAGACAGGATCCAATTCACCTACCAGCATGTCTTTGGAGTGTGGGAGGAAACCGCAGGACCCGGAGGAAACCCACGAAGGCACAGGGAGAACATGCAAACTCCAGGCAGGTGGTGCCGTAGTTGGGATTCGAACCAACGACCCGAGTACTGCCAGGTGGAATTGCACATGCATTAACAATAGAACCCCACTGCACCTGCTTTGTGCGTAGGCAGCCCATTCACATCAATAGACTTGCCTAATGCAATACGTTACAGCATGGTACACCACGTTATAGATGTGAATAGGCCCCAAAGAGGCCTAAAGATTGAATTTGGAGTTGTGTGTGTGCAGTGAAGCCTGCACCCCTCCCCTCCATAACTCCTCCCATTGGTTTTCAGATCTTGGAGTAACGGCTGTGTCCTCTCTTGCAGGAATTGGTCATGCCTGGTGAAGACACCAGTCTAATAATGACCCTCCGGCAGCCCATGGTCCTAGAAAAGGGTCAGCTCTTCACCTTGAGAGACGGAAACAAGACCATCGGCACTGGAATCGTAACAGACATCCTGGAGATGACAAAAGAAGACGAGGAGGGCTGGCAGTAACCCCCTCCCTCACAATTGAACTTATCCCAGAGGGAGCTGGGGGTGGGCAAGAGATTACAAATGAATGAAACATCTGCAAGTTTGTAGCACTTCTATCTCCTGTCACCCTGATCTCCCCTGTGTCCTGTGTAATATTCTCCCTATCCTCAATAAAGCAAGTGCTGCCCCCTGCTGGTTGTGAAGGAGTTTACGGGGTCACTCATCTGCTTTGAGTTCTTTGCAAACAGGGCTTTGTCCTTTGTTAATGTCATGTAGGCAGATTGGGATGAAGGCTGGGGGGGGGGGGGGGGAGAAGGGGTCACAAGAGCATTTACATATTATTACCACCTAGATACTGCATTGTGAGAATTATCTGACCGATAATTGCTGTATCCGTTCAGTGCAGAATCTGTTCGTATCACATGTACAATATTTTGGGAATGTATCCACCTCTTTACAGAAAGCCCCGACACTCTTGTGTGACCCCAGCCAGATACATTGTGTCATTCATGTTCTGATAGAGGTGATCCCAGCGTAGGGGGGAGTGAAGTCACCGCCGTCTCGGCTTTCTGATGAAAGAGGAAAAGTTCTATATAGGCAATTCATGGTCTGTTTTTTTCATTTTTTTTTCTTTTATATTAATAAATTGTCATTTAAGCTGTAAAGATTAGAGTATGTTTGCAGTTATTATTCCCCTCGCGATGGAGGGTGAAACCAATCCTAACGTACAGTTTCGCAACTTTGACACATCAGTAAAACTGTACCAATCATCACAACCGCCTCGTGTATCCAGGTGAATTATACCGTGCCTTTTTCAGATACATTACACTTTTTTATTTGGTGGAAAATAGTAATGGATATCTCCTGATGTGTTTTTTTTTTTTTTATGTCTTCTTGTATCCTACAAAAAAAACACGACACTAAATTAAAAAAAAGGTTTTTTTTAATCCTTCCTAAAATACGCTGATTCTGACCAAAGCCCTGGACTATACCTGACACTGATCTAAACCAAACCCTGGGTATCCCAGTTCCCAATCATTAGTATGGGACTTTACTTGTAGTTCATTCATTCACAGAACTCTTGTGAATGAAAGACATGGCCATGTGGGTGGAGCCCCGGGTGGCTGCGCTGGTTTCAAAGTAGTGACAGCTGTTAACAGGGAGAAGATCCCCGTCCTGCTGTCACACACAGGGCTTGGATTCAGGAGTGGGAACAGGGAACATGTTCCCAAAACTGAACTTCTCCTTTAGATTGGGTTCACACTGATGCGGTGTGGAATTCGCAGCGGTTTCTGTGCGCATTCCGAATCAGAATCGCACCCCGTTCATGCGAGCCGCTGCAGGTGTGTATGTTAACAACACTCCGAAAACGCTCTGCAAAACGCAGTGCGATGTACAGAATTGGATCGCATAGGTGCAAATACTAGTATTCTAGTGCGGACCCAAAAAAGGGTCCTGCACTTTTTTTTTTTTTATGCGGATTTTGTGCGAATCACATGTGATATACCGCACATATGTAAACCCGGGCTTACACTAGGACTAACCAGACTCAAGTTGCAATGAAATAAAGCAATTGGCCAACTGCATAAAGAATATATAGGCTCTCGTGGGTAGCTGTGGTTGGTTTTGCATCACAAATGGAAACGATCCTTCCTGATCTCACAGGGGTGATCTGGCAAATACCCTGAATCAAAACAGTCTCATGCTACCCTATATCCAGGGGCCAGAGGAGCATTCCACTCAGCAAACATTTACAAAGCATTTGAATAGCTACAAGCAGCTTTAAAACATTTGAAAGCACCTTTAACCTCTGATCCAGGAGGGCTGAATACAGATACTAGGGAGTACTGGCTGTAACTCTAAAGAAGCTTTAGGCTTGCTTTTAGCAGCTTTCAAAACGTGCTAAAAATCTGCCATTGCCTGCCAAATGAGCACATGCTGCGACTATGCATTCCCAAAGTATTTACATATAGACATTGTGGAGAAAAAGAAAAAAAACAGAGGCACTGAAGTCTTGGCTATATCATTACAAGAGCAGATCTTCACAGCCTTCCAATATAAACACTTTAGGCGTGTATGTTCCAAACTGCTCCTGGAGTATTTTTTTTTTTTTTTTTTAATCCAGACAACTTTTATTGTCAAGATAATAGAGAAAATGGAACAGTACTTCCAGAATCCACAATGACATCACTGCATCAGCAGGATTACACATAAACAGAACAATGTGGATACGCAGATCTTGTAATAAATAGAATGACAGAAATGGTAATCAAACAAAACAGACCACAAGGATCCAAAACTTTCTTGACATTATCTTGCGGTTTCCTTTTTAAGTCTTATACCTTCCTGACCAGATGTGAACAGAAAAGGGGGGGAAAGGAACAAAGCCCAAAACATGTATGTGGAGATGTTTAACCATTTGCCACCCGCCCTATGGCCTAATGGCGGGTGGCAAATGTCATCAGCATTCCGGGTGGACGCCATATGGCGTCGTCCTGCACATGCGCAGATTGCGCTCCTGCAGAGCGGCGCAGCGGTGCGATCTGTCACCAGCCGTGTACCTCGGACACGGCCGATGACAGATCTGAGGTTCGGCCCCATTGCTGGTACCATGTGACCTGCTGTGACCAATCACAGCAGGTCACATGACAGTTGTATACAATAGATGGCTTCATTCATACCATCCATTGTATACTAGTGTCTAGCTGTGAATGGTCACAGCGATCACATGCACATGTCATGTGATTAGCTGTGGCCAAATCACAGCTAAGCACAAAAAAAAAAAAAAAAAAACCCTGAATGAATCGATTTCATTCAGGTAAATGCTTTCTTATAGCAAAGTAATTCTTTGCTATAAGCAAATTGTGTAAAAAAAAAAAATATATATATATATATTGATCACTTCCCCAAAGTAGTACAATGTTACTATGGTAACATTGTACTACTTTGGTCATAGTGAAATATGAAAAAAAAATTAAAAAGAAAAAAAAATTTATTAAAAAAAAATATATTTTTTTTTTTTCATACTGTCACCAGTCAGTGTCCCTGATCACCGCCATGCCAGTTATATGATGAAGCTGTACTGCACTGGTGGCAGTATGTAAAAAAAAATAGTGAAAGTAATTTTTAAAATTTTTTTCATTTTCCAAAAAATTATGACAAAAAAAAAACAACTTCAAAAAACTCGCCATTCCTCTTATGAAGTACGTTGGACTGTCTACTCGGCAAAAAGGGGTAATTTGGGGGATATCTGTACTGTGCTGACATTTGGGGGATATCTGTACTGTTCTGACATTTGGGGGATATCTGTACTGTTCTGACATTTGGGGGATATCTGTACTGTGCTGACATTTGGGGGATATCTGTACTGTTCTGACATTTGGGGGATATCTGTACTGTGCTGACATTTGGGGGATATCTGTCCTGTCCTGACATTTGGGGGATATCTGTACTGTCCTGACATTTGGGGGATATCTGTACTGTGCTGACATTTTGGGGATATCTGTACTGTGCTGACATTTGGGGGATATCTGTCCTGTCCTGACATTTGGGGGATATCTGTACTGTTCTGACATTTGGGGGATATCTGTACTGTTCTGACATTCTTGGACCTCAAGAAATTAGATTGGCCGTCAGTACTTCAGGATTGATCAATATTCATACTGTATATATCCCATAGTTTGTGAACTCTATAACTTTCCTACAAACTAAATAATACATCCTAATTTGGGTTTTTTCACCAAAGACATGTAGCAGAATACATCTCGGCCTAAATTTATGAAGAACAATTATTTATTTGCAAACTTTTATAACAGAAACAAAGAAAAACTTTTTTTTTTCAAAATTTTTGGTCTTTTTGTGTTAATTTAGCAAAAAATAAAACCCCAGCGGTGAATAAATACCACCAAAAGAAAGCTCTAGTTGTGTGAAGAAAAGGATAAAATTTTAGTTTGGGTACAGTGTTGTATGACCGCGCAATTGTCATTCAAAGTGTGAGAGCGCTGAAACCTGAAAAATGGCCTGGGCAGGAAGGTGTAAAATTGCACGGTATGGAAGTGGTTAAGGATCTGTTAGAATGAGTAGCTTCACATTACAAGCGGCTAGAGATGGCTTGTTTTAAAGTGATTTTCCTTCATGTGAAGAATATGTTGTTACTTTAATGTCCGTAATCTGGGTTCACTTTTTAGGATCTCTTCAGCCCTCACAGACTGATGGTAAAGGGTACTTCCAAAAAGCTGAGTGATGCTATTTAAGCACTTGCCCTCCAAAGGATCCACCCCCCCTCCCCCGAACAGGCCATTTTCGGCATTACGGTGCTGCATTACTTTAACTGACAATTGCGCGATCATGCAACGCTGCACCCACATGAAATTTTCATTCCTTTTTTTCCCCACAAATAGAGCTTTCTTTTGGTGGTATTTGATTGCAGGTGCGTTTTTTTAAAAAATGTTTGCGCTATAAACAAGCTGACAATTTGAGAAAACAATTTTTTTGACTTTTTGCTATTAAACATTTCCAATATAAAAATTTTTAAAAAATCCAATTTCATCATAAATTTAGGCCAAAATGTATTCTTCTCCGTGTCTTTGCTAAAAAAAATTCCAATACTTGTAAATTAATTGGTTTATGTGAAAGTTATAGCGTTTACAAATGGCGGTATATATACTGGGATTTATTTATTTTTTACTAGTAATGATGGCGATCAGCGACTTATAGCGGGACTGCGGTGGGCACTGGGGGGAACTGACTTGGTGTCACTGACATTCCCAGTGACACTAATACAGTGATCAGTGCTAATTAATTTTATTATACAGGATTTACATATTGAGCCAATAGTTTGCTCAGCGCTTTATAAAATTAATGGAGACAATACAGCAACAATACAAGAGGGTTGGGAGGGCCATGCTCCTTTGAGTTTAGCACTGACACTGTACTAATGGCACTGGGCAGGAAGGGGTTAACATCTGGGGCGATCAAAGGGTTAATTGTGTGTTGTTTAACAGTATTCGGTGTGTGTGCGCTTTCCACTGTAAGCACACTGCTTTGTATGGCTGTACTATGCAGAGTCTTACAAAGCAGTGTGCAGGAGCTGACGGGAGAGATCTGTTTTTTTTTTATACCGGCGAGTAATCACCAGCCGGACGCGGTGATTGACAGCCGAGGCTGCGAATGGCAGCACAGTAGGCCTTGCGTGCGCCTCCTGCCTGGAAATGCAAAATCGTGTGTGTATATATGTAGCTATATATATGTGTGTGTGTATGTATGTAGATATATGTATGTGTGTGATTTTGCACACCCCTGCTGCCCTGTAGCGGTATTTCTGCTATAGGGCGGAGGGGAAGCGGTTAAATGCTAGCTGACCTAGAGGCTCCTCAGACCAGCGTATTTATTAACACTTGTATGGACCTAACTATAGATGCCATTATTTGTTTTTTGAAAAAAAACTATATATAATTAGCTTCTAAATATTCAATTGCTTTGTGGAATGGTCCTTCTTTATAGATCACAATTGGTTGTCATGGCAACCAATAAACTTTCCGTTTTGTATTATAAAAGAGAGAATCCTGTTGCTGTCAATCAATGGATGCTGCGCTCCAACTAAACACCAGATTTGACCCATCCTGTCATGGGGAAAAAAAAATGTAGACACTTCAGTCGATTTTCACACTTAATCTGTAACATTTTATTCTACTGGAAAGGCACACGGGGTATAGTAATTCCATTTTTAGTTCCAATATGTAGACACCGGTGCTCATTAGGTACCAAGAGCAGTGACATGCAGTTACTTATGGCAGCGAATTGGCTCTAGGTTTGTGGAAGCTTAGAACTTATTAAACGATCAGTTCACCCAAAAGTGATATTTTAGTTACAGGTTGAGATAGTTTCTTCCTCCAAAGGAGCTCCAGCAGCAAGCTTTCCATGCCATAGTTCCTTTTCCATCTACTCTTGGATGTTCCCAGTCATCCCGCTGCATTCTCCATATTCTAGATCAGCCTAAGGCTGGCCATACAATTTTCTTGAGATTTTTGGTTTAGATTTTCCAAAAACCAAATAAAAGGAAGTCAAAACTAACAACACTTTCAATTGTATCCAATTAGGCGGGCCCTTTCACTATATAGTTGAAGGTAAATCTAAAGGAAATTGGGCAGAAATTGGACAGAAAATTGTATAGTGTATGGCCAGCCTAAGTGAGGGTTTCTCTAAAGGTTGCTAGGTGTTCTGGGAGCAGTAAGCAATTTTTGACTTTCCAATAAGTTGCTACTGACACCGGTGATCTTTAACTCTCTGTAAGAGGGATTTTTCCCACCAACAATGGCACTAATGTACAGTGTGCGGTAGATACATTATCGGGGGTTCCCTGAGGCTGGAAAGTTATTTCCTCTGTGTTAGGTTGATCTAGATAAAAAAAAATAACTCAAAGCTAGACTCTGGTCAGCGTGTACAAAATGTCCTTTGGTAGCTTTTACAGAGAAACTTGCATACTATATTCATAGTTCCGTAAAGTGGGTAGGCCTTTACTGTCCTCAAGTACAGCACAGAACCACTTGTTCTACATTATACATGATGACGTCAAAGAGGTGACCGCACAACCAGCGATGGATGAGGACCAACGTAATGGGGCAGTCATACGGTGGAGAGGAAGCTTGCAGGAGCAAGGAATACGATTTTTCTCTGGTATAGCCCCAAGACTTAACCCCTTCCCGCCGGCGCCTCCCAGCCCTTTAGGAGTTTCAGAAGGCAGGGCGGGGTTTAGGGATCATGTGACCGCTGTGACGCATCATCACGGTGGTCACATGATCGGGAAAGGTCCCGATCGAAAGAGCAGACCGGGACCTTGCCATGAGTACCGGACATGTGTGCTGGGAGCGCGCAGGGTGTGCGTTCTCAGCACATATGTTTTTTTGTTACTTGCACGCAAATGTGCAGCCGCTCAGCGTCTAGGTCCAGACGTTGGGAGGCCGCACATTGGTGTGCTGCTGGCGTGAAGAGGTTAAAGTGGTAGTAAACACTGCTTTTGAACACTTACCTGTAGGTACAAGAAATATCTCTTTAAATGTTTAGTTCATTGTCTGTGTAGCCGGTGAGATCGCTGGTACATGCGCTCTCAAGAGACAGCATACTCAGAGCTCTGCCGTGGTCGTGACTTCATCATGGCTCACCCATTCAAATGACCGGAGACTGCAAACCTGGAAGGAAGACCGGATGAGGATAGAAGCCTTTGCCAGTGGTGACAGTGTGCCACTGGAGGGCTTCGTTTTAGGGTGAGTGTACAATCCAAGTGCACACGTTCCTGCATTAAAAATGGCGGTGTATATACAGTTGTGTCCAAAATTATTCAACCCCCAATGCTGTAAAGGGGTTTAGGGACTATAGTGTACATTTGGAATTGTATTCAGAATCAAATCCTACAAGGACGTTGTAACTACCCAAATGCAACTAAAATGACATCAATTGTTTATGTAATACAGTAGTAAATGGTTCTTATGTGGTTTCTTCATTGCCACAATTATTCAACCCCTTAAAGACTACCACTCTGAAGAACAGAGGTTCATACAGGTGCTTTCCATCAGGTATTGAAAACACCTGTGGATGTCACCGAGCAGCAATCAAGCATAATAAGCACCAATTAGGCAGCTTTAAAATGACTGTGATACTCAGCTCCTTCTAGACATTTACTGGTGTGGTTACAAACATGGTGAAGGCAAGAGAATGGTCCAGGAAGACAAGAGAAGAGGTGATTTCTCTTCACAGGAAGGGCAATGGCTATAAGAAGATTGCAAAGATGTTAAACATACCAAGAGACACCTTAGGAAGCATCATTCGCAAATTCAAGGCAAAGGGCACTGTTGAAACGCTACCTGGTCGTGGCAGAAAGAAGATGCTGACTTCGACTGCTGTGCGCTACCTGAAGCGTAGAGTGGAGAGAAGTCCCCGTGTGACTGCTGAGGAACTGAGAAAAGATTTGTCAGATGTGGGTACAGAAGTTTCAGCCCAGACAATAAGACGCACACTGCGTAATGAAGGCCTCCGTGCCAGAACTCCCAGGCGTACCCCCTTGCTGTCTCCAAAGAATAAGAAGAGTCGACTGCAGTATGCCAAAAGCCATGTGGACAAACCACAAAAGTTGTGGGATAGTGTTCTGTGGACTGATGAAACAAAATTAGAACTGTTTGGGCCCATGGATCAACGCTATGTTTGGAGGAGGAAGAACAAGGCCTATGATGAAAAGAACACCTTGCCTACTGTGAAGCATGGTGGAGGGTCAATCATGCTTTGGGGCTGTTTTGCTTCTGCAGGTACAGGGAAGCTTCAGCGTGTGCAAGGTACCATGAATTCTCTTCAGTACCAGGAGATATTGGATGGAAACGTGATGCAGTCCGTCACACACCTGAGGCTTGGGAGACGTTGGACCTTTCAACAGGACAATGATCCCAAGCATACCTCCAAGTCCACTAGAGCATGGTTGCAGAGGAAAGGCTGGAACATTTTGGAGTGGCCATCGCAGTCACCAGACTTAAATCCGATTGAGAACCTCTGGTGGGACTTAAAGAAAGCAGTTGCAGTGCGCAAGCCTAAGAATGTGACTGAACTGGAGGCCTTTGCCCATGAAGAATGGGCGAAGATACCCGTAGATCGCTGCAAGACACTTGTGTCAAGCTATGCTTCACGTTTAAAAGCTGTTATAACTGTAAAAGGATGCTGTACTAAGTACTAAGATTGAATGTCACTTGGGGGTTGAATAAAACTGATAATGCTGTGAGCACAGAAAAGACATTTGTGGTTATTTCATTATAACTGTTATGTTATATTTGTCTGACCTACAAGTGCCTCTTTAATGTAAATGTAAGCAAGATGACTGAATGATCAAAAGCAATGTCAAACTGGCCAAAACACTCAATTTCAGTGGGGGTTGAATAATTTTGGACACAACTGTAAGTGGGTGCTGCAGCGACTGTTGGCTGGAACCAAACAGAATCAGCAAGGGAGAATGTCACCAGCACACCGAGGATCACCAATATGGGTCCAAACGTTTTAATGAACAATCACATAGTTACAGCAAGGCAACGTTTTGGAGTCTCGCAGGATGTGACCAATGCCTGATGAAGGGGTCCTGCGAGACTCCGAAATGTTGCCTTGCTGTAACTATGTGATCGTTCATTAAAACATTTGGACCCAAATTGGTGATCCTCGGTGTGCTGGTGACCTTCGTTTTAAGGTAAGTCTCAATGTGCTAGTATGCGATGTATAGTAACATATGGTATTATTACCTTGCAGGGTTTTTCTTTTGTTTTTTTTTTCTTCAATGAAACTTTACTACCACACAGGGGCGGACTGACCATTTGGAAACTTGGGCACTGCCCGAGAGCCTGAGGTCAGTAGGGGGCCCCATTAGATGCCCCTGGTACCTTTTTCATAGGCTTTTTTGAGTTTGGGCAAGGACACAGGGGCCCCATGATCCCCTATTGCCTGGGGGCCCCATGAGTTGTCAGTCCGCCCCTGCTACCACGTTAGATTTATTTCAGCATTGCTGCAAAAGTAGGGAAGCTAACAAAGGACTGGAGTCCAGCTTTAAAAATGAGCCAGCCTGTAAAGAAAAGGCCTTGCTGTGCACTTACCTGTCCTCAGTGGTGTATTTAGGTTTCATGCTGCCCTAGGCAATACAAATATTGGCTCCCCCCATTGACCAACAACACCCCAGCCCCCCACCTGAGAGAGCCTTCCATTACCCCTGCCCATACACTGGCAACCCCCACCGCCACCCCGACAAGAGATAAGACACTCACCTTCACAGCTTCGGACATCCCTGGGAACAAGAGTCAGGCTCTGCATACGCTGTCAAGCAGCCTGCAGCCTCTCTCAGATCCCACCTGGTCCGCGTGCTGCGTGTGTCCCTTCTTCCATCCCTTCTTTCAGGGGACAGCAATGCCCCCCTGAAAAATGCCGCCCTAGGCAAATGCCTTGTTTGCCTTGTGGTAAATACACCCCTGCCTGTCCTGCCACCGCTGTCCAATCAGTGGTGAGAGATGTGCGGATTAACACTTTTCTTTACAGGCTGGTCCTTTTTTTTTTTTTTTTCTAGATGCAGTCAGTTGGAAGTGGGATCCCCTCATAATGGCTGCAGTAGATGCGCACAATCCTTAACTCCTCCAGTCTCACTAGCAGGATCCCAGAGACATGAGAAACTTTTGTGGTTTGAAGTGAACCTACCATGGTAAAAGTACGGGGGCTGCCACTACTAATGTTCCCCTGAAAATGCTGTCTAATGTTTTGCTGTTCTGGAACAAATATGCGGGTCAAAAATATAGGAAGTTCTAAGGTGCGTACTTCCTTCAAGCCAGTGACTCAAAGTATAAAAGCCAACAAATCATTGTCCATTTGATTGTATTTTCCAGGTGTGGACAATTGATAGGCAGACTTTGTCAGCTGACAATTTCTGGATCTGAGGGAGTGGTCCCAATACCTGGAGGTGTTCCAGGACCTGTGTTACAGGTGGGGCATGCCAGATATGAACCTCCAGGTTCAACAACAATTGAAGTTTAGCAGTAGATTGGATTAGTGAATGGTAGATTAGTACTTTTGATCTTGTTGTCTTTCAAAAGCTGGATGAAATATCCCAGGACCTGCAAATGTCTGACAACCAGAAACAGTTTTAGAGAAAAACATTAATAACAGCAGCCTCCATGTTTCAGGACGGGCCCCAGCTTTCTCTAAAAAATGAATCTCTGGGTATATTCAACTTCACTCCAGGGTATGAGAGAGCTGGTCTTCATGGCCAGAGCACGCTTGCCTTATTCTCCTACGTATGTTGTATGTGGAACTACAAGACCTTAGAATAATGAACACTGTACATTAATAGGAGAGGAGGTGTCTTGGTTTAAATGAATCCAATGAATTGGGATGCTATAAGTGGTGGGTCCTCCTCACTCATGGAGAACATTGGATGGATGTAAATCAAACTTTGCTAATATAAACTTCTTTCCACAGGGAACAGATGAATTATTGACCTGTGTCTCTAATAACTGTTGTACCCTGAGGTCAGAAGGGGCTGGTGCAGGACATTAACTGAATGAGCCCTTTTAACAAAACCCCAGTGAAGAGTCACAGAGAACAGAGAGGTAACAGAGAGGTAACAGATAGATCCCACAGGGTAACGAGTCTTGCAGCAGCCACAGTTCTGACTTTACATATTATTTATGTTTAAAGTTCTGCTTATTTGCACTTTAAAGTCCATCTGAGTAACAGATTTCCACTCCAGGGATCACCTTAATGTCTTTGAAGCTGACACAAAGTCCTTGCAGCTTCTAAATGTTGGGGAAATGGTCAAACTTCTGTGGACGAGGTTTGTTTTTCCCCTCTGGGGCTGGAGAGACTCCATTTCCGGGAATATGAGGCAGAAGTTGAGTCTACAAAGAGAAAATACACACGAGTGGGCCACATGAAATAAACATGTTATGAGGTGGGCGAGGGTCTACATTTTATTTATTAAGGTCCAGAGTATATAAACTGACCTGTACAACTATAGCCTACTGTGGACATACATGGACCTCTAGGGATCTTCTTGTAGTTGCTAGGGCACCCTTGATGAATAAGCAATTCTGCCCCTCAGATTTGTAAACACTAACTCTGGTGATCTTTTTAGCTATCTATAAAGAGGGACATTCTTCTCATTGACCACCAATGTAAGGAGCATTCTTCTCACTGACCACCAATGTAAGGACCATTCTTCCCACTGACCACCAATGTAAGGGACAATCTTCTCACTGACCACCAATGTAAGGGACATTCTTCTCACTGAACCCCAATGTAAGTGTCATTCTTCTCACTGACCACCAATGTAAGGAGCATTCTTCCCACTGACCACCAATGTAGGGAGCATTCTTCTTTCTGACCAACAATGTAAGGAGCATTCTTCTCACTGATCACCAATGTAAGGAGCATTCTTCCCACTGATCACCAATGTAAGGAGCATTCTTCTCACTGACCCCCAATGTAAGGAGCATTCTTCCCACTGATCTCCAATATAAGGAGCATTCTTCCCACTGACCACCAATGTAAGGAGCATTCTTCCTACAGACCACCAATGTAAGGAGCATTCTTCCCACTGACCACCAATGTAAGGAGCATTCTTCCCACTGATCTCCAATATAAGGAGCATTCTTCCCACTGACCACCAATGTAAGGAGCATTCTTCCCACTGATCTCCAATATAAGGAGCATTCTTCCCACTGATCACCAATGTAAGGAACGTTCATCCCACTGACCACCAATATAAGGGTCATTCTTCCCACTGACCCCCAATGTAAGGAGCATTCTTCCCACTGGCTACCAATGTAAAAGTAATTATTCTCATTGACCATTAACGTAAGGAACATTTTTCTCACTGATCACCAAAGTCAGGAGCATTTTTCCTACAGGACACCATTGCAAGGAGCATTCTTCCCACTGACCACCAATGTAAGGGGCATTCTTCCCACTGACCTCCAATGTAAGGAGCATTCTTCCCACTGATCACCAATGTAAGGGACATTCTTCCCACTGACCTCCAATGTAAGGAGCATTCTTCCCACTGACCACCAGTGTAAGGAGCATTCTTCCCACTGACCACCAATGTAAGGGGCATTCTTCCCACTGACCTCCAATGTAAAGGACATTCTTCCCACCAACCACCAATGTAAGGGCCATTCTTCCCACTGATCACCAGTTTGATGAACTGTTTGCTGTGGACGTAGTAATTATTGTCAAAGGTTCCCTGGGATCTGTAAGTTATTTCAAACGTTCCTCAATATTGAAAAAAAAAAGGTGAGAAAGGCATTTATGTGTGCTGAGAAGCAATATCTGACAGGAGGAGAGAAGTGACCTCACTGGTATGCTGCTATCCCTTCATTGTCCAATCACAGGCAGGGAGCGGGGAGGTGACCTAGCTTCTTGGATAACTGCAAGTAGAATAATGTCGGGTCACTGGACATGCTGCCTCACAGGGCTGTGTAAATGTGAGGCCCCAGATGGACAAAATTAAAGTTTTTAGCAGATAGGCTCCATATGTACATTTACCTATTTATTAATCTGTTTGCTTGGAGTTCAACTTTAAATTATAATCTTTAAAAATTGCTGTTCAGGGATTTGGTCCCATGATCCCTTGTCATGGATTAGCCATCTGATTCTTCCTAAATTCTAATCCACAGCATGGGACCTGACAGTTGCTGCTCGTTCCAGAGCCTGACCTTACAGCTCCTAAACATGAGGGATTCTCTCTCCTTAGAGACTTGCCAAGTGGCCTCCACAGTGAGAAAAGGAAATGTCTGATCAGGGGCGGACTGACCATTTGGAAACTCGGGCACTGCCTGAGGGCCCGGGGTCAGTAGGGGGCCCCATGAGATGCCCCTGGTACCTTTTTCATAGGCTTTTTTGAGTTTGGGCAAGGACACGGGCCCCATGACCCCTATTGCCCGGGGGCCCCATGAGTTGTCAGTCCGCCCCTGTGTCTGATTGACCTTTTTTAATTTGGAAATTATACAGTAAGGCTTCACCTGTTGCCTCCTCCGCCCCTTCCTATTTCTCTTTTCTGGCTCCTCACGGGTGGGGTTTAGGTAGGCACTCTCCAGGAGCTGCTCACAAGTCAGCCTGTCATCAGGATCCATCCGCAGGCAGCCCTAAAGGAGAGGGGGAACAAATGTGAGTGAACCTGTTCAGTAAGAAGGCAGTAATGTCACTACACAGTGCAACACACAGTGTACTCCAAATATAACATGATGGTGGAGGCATTAAAGTCCTCAGTTCTCCCTTACATCAGAGTCTGCAGAGTCCCCACTTACAGTGCAAGGTAACTCCGAGAGTTGAGATGTAAAGGGGAACTCTGCAGATTCAGATCTAAAGGAAAACTCTTTGGATTCAGATGTAAAGGTGAACTCTGCGAATTAAGTTGTAAAAGGGGGAACTCTGTGAATTCAGATGTAAATGGAGACTCTTGTGATTAAATCCATGTCATTAGAAATGTTATTTAATCACAAAATATATGTATAGTGTATACTAAAAAAAAAAAAAAATTATTTGCACCACTAAAGTGCTGCGTACTGAATATTTCAGTGGAGTATGGGGGTACAGTCCATCTTGTACAAGGCCTTGACTGCTTCTTTAGATACATATTTGACATTACTTGCATTGTGCATTCGGTCAATTATTTAAGTTTCAGTATTCATGGTTCATTTCTATGTTTTCATGTTTCTATATATAAATAAATATACTGTATATGAGGGGTGTTCAAGTCAAACTGGGACTTTTGAGTTTATATAAAAAAGGAGTGGAAACTGCATTTATTTTTTTGCATACTTGCCTGCTACACTCATACACTTATCCCAGCGTTTAACTGATGCCCGGAAAGCTTCATCATAGAAAGATTTGTCAGTACGCCTGAACCATCCTAGGACAGCCGGCTTCACTTCCTCATCATTGAGTTCACCATTCCCACAGAAAGATTTGTCTCTTGTGCAATTTCATTACAGGTTCTGCGTCGATTATCGAGGATCAGGCATTCGATGTGCTGAATGTTCACAGGAATGACTGCTGTGGGCTGGGAACCACCGGGGCCGGGATCATCACCCACGGGCGTATGGCCATCTTTGAAACATTTACACTATTCAAATGTCTTACTGCGGCTGAGCGTCTCATCCCTGTACTGTGCTTGCAGATATACAAGGGTTTTATTCCTTCGTTCACAAGAAACATCATCACCACACGCTGTTCCATGAACACACTAACACTGTTGTCCGCCATCTTGATTAATGGTCTCTGGACTGGTCCGCGACGTGCCCCGCCTATCAGTAATAGGACACACTCGCCACTTACTACTTCATGTGGTACCACCACACTAGCATCCCTTTTTATACCTTTAAAATGAGAAGTCCCGGTATGACTTGAATACACTCACGACCACTTTATTAGGTACGTCTTGCTAGTACCAGTTTGGAACCCCTTTTGCCTTTAGAACTGCTTTAATTCTTCATGGCATAGATTCCTCAAGGTGTTGGAAACATATGGTCCGTATTGACATGAGTTACTGTTGCCTTTCTGTCATCTCATCTGCCCATTCTCCTCTGACCTCAACAAGGCATTTTTTATCCACACAACTGCCACTCACTGAATGTTTTCTCTTTTTCAGACCATTCTCTGTAAACCCTAGAGATGGTTATGTGTGAAAATCCCAGTAGATCAGCCCGTCTGGCATCTGGCACCAACAACCATGCCATGTTCAAAGTCACTTAACCACTTCCCGTCTGGCCCATGTACAAAAACACCGGACGGTGGCAGTGCAGGAGCGGGTTACTGTTCCTAAACAGTGCCCACATTTTCAAGCTGTGCGCGTTCCCTGGGAGCACGTAGCACCATGATCTGGTGCCCGCTGTGACCAGAGGACACAGCGGAACACCGATCGCTGTATGGGACCTCTGTGTGAGGTCCCCATCATGTGATCACTGATTGGCCAATCAGTGATCACATGAATAGTAGTAAGCAAGATGTCACTTCTGACATCATTGCTTACTACTAGCGAAATCTGTGAATGATCGCAGAGGTCACATGGTATAGAGCTATTCACAACAGCCTTGTACCATGTGACAAGCTGTGACTAATCACAGCTCTCACAGTATTTCTCAATGGCTGCAAGAATGCAGCCAGAGAGGAAAAATTTCTGATTTTACATCCTGTATGGGTGTAAAAGCAATCAGTGTAAAAAAAAAAATTAAAATCTTCCTCACTCCCCACAAGTAGTACAGTGTCACTATGGTGACACTGTACTGCTAGGGTGACAGTATATTAAAAAAACTATGGACCACCATAACTATGATGCACAGCTACTGCTGTACACAGGACAATATCTTTTGGCACAATGACCTAGGAAGGTTGGTGCTCCCTGTGACTGTACATGCAGCTTTTTGCTGCCATCTGTTGGCGTGCTACAAAACTAGTCTCAAAACCTTTTCATAGCACCTCGTATATTAAAAAGCCAAGATTTTTGTCTGCATTCTTGCTACAGAATAATCTGAGTTATGTATTAATGCAGAATTTCCCAGAATCCACTTGGAAAGACTAGACTACCTTCATGAAGGCCATGGCTGCAGGTTGGTTATGAGGGAACTTCTCCTCCAAGGTCTCCTGTGGAAGGAAATTATGAAATTTAAAATTAAACAAAAAATTAAAGAAAGAAAAAGAAATCACATTGGCTTTTGCTTTAATTCCTTCTTCAATTCTGGTCTATGATCAGCAATAGACACCAGTAAAAGATGAACACGTGGCAATGGCCGCAGCAAAATATAAAGTGTGGAAGGGAAGTAGTCAGAAATGGGAAATTGAAGGATGCAAAGGAAATATTTAACACAGAGAAAATGTGAATAAGGCTTTTAATGTGCAATCTAGTAAACATTTAACATTTTTAGATATTATGCTAAAAAACATGGAGCAAAATGTCTCTGTTGTAGGACCTTGTAGGACCTTTTCTATGCTCTCCTCTGATGGTTGTTGAAATGTTGTTACTAAGAGCATGACTTTTCACTCATTAGACCACAAGCATTCATAATCCCCCTTCCAATGATACCAATATCAATTTAACTGGACAGAGTAAAAAAGATAGAATGGGTTTAGCTCCAGGGGTGTTGGTTGACCCCAAAGTCAAGAAAGTCAAAGCCTTAGGATCAAAGTGAAACTAAGATCAGAGGAGCACCCAGAAGAGGTTTGATGCTTAGTTTTCTTACAAGGTAACCACAGATCTGGTTACATACCACGTCATCTGGATCAGGCTCTGGGATACTGGCACCATGGAAGAACTCGTTACTATGGAAGATGTACTGGTGTCTGGGGATCAGCTTTCCTGTGGGGTAAATCCCAAAAAATACATCAACAATTTCAACTAAGAAACCCATCAAAGCTTTTTGACCTGCACTGAAAACTCTGCATATATTAAAGTTGAAGTATAATGAATTCATATAATACCTTCCCTTGTTCTCTCTTCCAACATACAATTAAAAATGTCCAACCAAATCGTGTTTTCAAGAAATACCTCTTTTGTGTCCAGTAGCTTCATCACTGGGTCTTTCTGTTGGTCCTTGCTCTGTAGTAAGATCATGTTTGGGGGGAGGAAATATTGACTTACGTTAAAACCTGACTCTAGATTGGTGTTAGCCGGAAGACAGCAAGTCAGACAAAAGCTTCCAGAATGGGACAAGATGAAGACCTTTGGACACCAAATAATTAGAGGCTTCCAAAAGTAAAGTTTTGCTTTTCCCATGCAAAAGATTGCCTTTACTGCCCTTTTTTCTGGCTCTATATTTTCACCTTCCTTTTTCTCCTCTTCTGTTCTATTCAGCCACCAGGCCTGAAGAGTAGAGCATCTGTATATACTTGTGACTTTTAGAAGTTACAAAGGGCTAAGCACTCTCTCCACTACTATGACAGCAGTGGGTGCTTGAACAGTACAAAGCACCAGGGCTTTCACATGGAAGGCACGGGAGTAAGTCACATGTCCCCCATACCATACCATACCATACCATACCATACCATCTTTATCTATTTACTCATGGTGGCTGAATGGAGAATTGTAGGAGTGAATAAAAGGTATCTATGTACAGCTGTGGAAGTCAGTAGTTGAGATATGGTTCCTATCAGCCCCTGATTTGAGGGGTCTGTTCCTGACAAACACACAGCCCTGGTGATGTCCCCAGCAATGTGGTACTCGTCCTCAGCTATCTTACACTGCTCAATAGCCATGTTAGGAATGGTACCAGTATGAATTGTGGGTGTCACCCCAATATGGCACTGCTGGGGACAATGGCAATCATTGGCTTTCCCTCAGGCTGGCATTCCTAGGCACTGCAAAGTCATATTGATTTCTTGTTGATTTTGTGGGTGTTGCTAATAATTGGGGTGTACGTTAAGTGAATCTGTTAAATTACCCTGCTTTGGCAAAGCAAAGTTTCCCTTTAAAGAGAACCTGTAGATATGATGAATGTGAAGGTAGAGTGTTGGGCAAGTAGTTCCAGTGATGAAGGTGTTAGTGTATTTTGGAGATTTCATGTTGAAGACCTACTCTAGACCTGCGTGGACCTACAGTATACTGTGTGCGCCAATGGTGGTGCCAGCAGATCAGACTGATGAAGAGCTAGGTGTGACAGGCACAAATGTCAGCACAGATCAAAATAGCACAGAATGCAAGTGATGATTGTAAAGATGATACAAGCTTTGCATTAATTTTAGAGGCATGGCAATATATAGAAATTGGTAACAAAATGTTTACATTACAATAAGTCAAGCAGAAGTCTTACAAGATCTCAGACTAAAGCATGAAGCATATGGATGGCCAGAATTACTGACAATGCATCAGGTCCCCCATTCTTACCAAGCGTTCTAATGATGAGGTAGAGTTGGTCCACATCAGATTTTCCTGGCCACAGAGGTTGTCCAGACAGCATCTCAGCAAAGACACAACCTATGGCCCAAACATCAACCGCTGCCCCATACTGCGTGTCCCCAACCAGCAGTTCTGGAGCACGATACCATCGTGTAGCCACATAATCTGTATAATCATCTCCAGGCCGAGCTGTAGAGGAAAAATAAACATGATGAGTATATAAAGTGCAAAAGAGAAACAGAGCGGAGTAATCTAGAATAATCTGATGCCAGTTTCAGTAGGCTGCCCACTATATGAAGCTGACATAAATATGACACAGTAAGCAAGCATAGTAATCCCCATACACATGCCACTATAAAGATAAACTGCAATGCCTCCATATGTTGGGTAGGTGCAGCATGGTACGGCAGCAGAAAGCACACAGAGTTCCGGATTGCAGAAAAAGATGTATTGCAGAACTTGTAAACAGTACAACAAGCCTGGTGGGGAAGTTCACCTGACTGGGACACTCACAACAGTCCAGACTAGCGAGTCTGTGGCATGTAGGCCCAAGCTGTGGACAGCATCTGACAAGGAGAACTCCTTAGCAACTATATACAGATGGGGTCAAAACAGTATCTCCTTTAAGAGCATTCCAGCTCTCTGGTGTATCTCCTCAGACCCCAGATGAATCCTCCTCTTCACCCAGTTGCACTAAGGGTATTCCCTGGGTAAGGGGCCCAGAAACTGCAAATTTAGTACAGCAGCCCCAGATGAGAAGCTAGTTGGGTTTTCAACCTGACTGCCCTCTCCCCTTATCCGGCCCAGGGGGTGTGAGAGTATTCACAATGTCCTCTCCTGATAGCTCAATAGGTTGGTGGCTGCCTTCAGGCCTTTCACTGGGCTGGTTCCTTTCCTGCTTCTCAGGATTTCCTCTCTTGGAGACGGTGGTACAGTGGAGATCCTCTTCTTCAGCACCTGGCAGTAGGTAGGCCCCTTCCCTAGGCCCCCTCCCAGGCTGTACACTCCAGCCTCTCACTCCAACTTCCACCCACACTCACTGCCCCTCTGCACAGGCTCTGCCACTTTTGAGGGTTGCCCTGGACACTATGCCCAGCCTCCTGCCATGAGATTGGTCAGGGTACCTCAAACATGCAGATCTGAACTTCCTCCCTTCCTCCAGTCCTCCTCCAGAAAGCTCTCACGTTTCTGGAGAGGTGGGAGGGCTCCAGAAGCCCTGACCTGTTAGAGCCTCCCACCCTGTCCTGAGGTAACCTCACTCCCCAGGCTGACTCATCCCCAGGCTACTACTCAGCCTCTATCTAACAAAAACCTACCTAACTAACCTGGAGGGCATTACACTAAAAAGCAGGCAGCACAATAGGAAACATTCCAACCAAAAACGAAGGCCAAAGAGGGAACAGCATCATCTGTCAATGCAGCTTTTTGTACCTCAATAGATACTTATCAAATACTTACTTAGGATTCTTGCAAAGCCAAAGTCACAGAGTTTTATGACTCCTTGTTTGGTCAGTAGAATATTCTCTGGTTTGACGTCTCGGTGGATGCACTGCCAGAAAGCAAATAATATTTAAAGCATAGTAGATTAGTGGTTATCTCTTTTTCCTTACAGCACTAGGGTCTTTGCAAAAAATGCAGATTTTAACATGTATGCATAAAAATTAAACCATTGCCCTGATAAAGTGGTTAAGTACTTGTTTAGTAGGGATATGTCCACCAGAAGTTCTGCATGATACTTCTGGATGCTGTTACCCACCCAATGAGTGCTAGCCAAGAAACTATAGGAGCACAGTTTAAGTTTTGAGTAATTTATTTCCATTATCCTCATGTCCTACCATGTTCAAGTAAACCAATGAAAAGTGTGTTCAAGTCTGGACCTGCTTTTCTTCATAAACTCAAGTGTATGCAAGTGATACACCCTTGGAGGAAGTCCCCCATACAAGCTAAGTCCTTCTAGGTGGAGGAACTAATGAAACACTACAGGACACTAGACCAGTGGTTGTCAATGTATAAAGGTAAAGGGTCCTAAAATATGGTACCTGATGTACTGAGGACTTACTAGAGGAAATGGTCAGAAATTGTTCTACTCGGTCTGTTTGGTGGTTGGAGACTGAACTATGCTGTAGGAGGCATTTAGAGACTAGGGATGTGTTATATGGAACTGCTAGAGAAAACTGATATCAAAGACACCATTTACAATCAATGCTCCTACTAATGACTTCAGGGGACCAAGGGCTTCAAGCACCTAAGGGTTACACTCACAGGTTTGGCACCAGGGCACTAGATGGAAAAGCGGCCACTTAGCGGGAGCTCAAAATGCCCTATTGCCCTATGCTGCTACAACGTGGCAGTGTATTGGCTGCGAGGAAGGGTGTCAGCTCAGATAACCTTCCTCCTAAAACACCATTACACATGTTTAAGCTATTATGAGATTCAGGATTTGTATCACTGACATATCTACTTAAATTATTACAACCTGTTATTCTACTTACACTGTTCTTATGGCAGAAGTTGACAGCTTGTAGGATCTGCTGTACAATGTTTTTTGTTGTTGAGTCAGGGACCCTGAAAAGGAAAGCCATATAAAGGGTTGTTAGACTTTGAAAACCGAGTTTCTATAGTGTTCCTGTTTTGTCCTTGAACTAGAGCAGTGCAAATTATGATGGCAATGCACAATAATGATAATACAGTCTCCTATTATTGTACACACAGCTTTGGAGTGTGTCTAAAGCCATTTACATCCGTTCCTGTGCTCCATAGGGGAACACAATCTAATGTACCTTTCACACTCAGGACAGCTTTACTACAAGCCATCAAAAATACCCTAAAAAGAATCATCCAACCCACCCGCTAGTGAAAAGACCTCCTTAATCCAAAATAACAATATGTGCCCTCCAAATAATAAATGTCCACACACATATAATCACAAAAAATATTAATTGAATAAGTGTCCAGTGTCTTAATAGTCCAAAACCAAAAAATAATGAAATACGTCCCACTTGGAATCACTTGTTTATAGTGTTGTAATCCTCAAAACAGCTTCCGCGGAAACCCTCAAAAAATCAAAAAAACTCAACATAGTGCATTAACTTAATAACTTTGAAAATAACACTCCATGCAACTTTCTAGGGCTGAAAGTTTTTTCCATTTAGAATCGTGTAGTTTATTGGGTTGTTTGGAGGATTTACCGCACTTTATATTTACTACAAGCCAGTCAACCTACCAGTATGGCTTCTAGATTGTGGGAGAAAACCCATAAAGAAATGGGAAGACCATGCTAACATCATACTGGCAGTGTCCAAGGAGGGCTTTGAACTCCAGACTCAGAGCTGCAAGACAAGAGTGCCATCCAGCTGCCTAGGATTAAATCAAACCTTTTAAAAGCATTATTCCTGACCAAGAACAACACTAACATGCCTACTATTCACTTTGATAGCCAGAAAGTCCTTTGTAAGCCTCCCTTTTTTAAGGGACTGACTTTTCCAACTTCAGCACTAAGCCTCATGGACAGTTGTTCGCTTCTCTAATTTAACTCTCCTTGGACAGGGGCAAGGTTTTTGGTAGAGATTTGTCCTCCTGGAGTCTCAGCTTCTAGTACTATAAAACAACTAGTTTCATCAGGGCACACAGAGGAGGGTTTCCTTGTTAAAACAGGTATTAGCAGTTATGTTATGCTGTCTGACAAGTAAAGTGTGGCTCTCTCATGGTTTTGAACATAAGCATCATTATTACTCTACTTGTCTATCGAGGTAAAGAGCAGTAACCGAGAACCGGGTTTCCTCATTCTTTTACTAAGATTTTATTAGGTTTTTTTGTATAGACATACAAAGTAATGAGAAGAAAAGAGCACAGACCAAGTACAAGAATGTCCTGAAGTGAAGAAAAATAACAACCCGGGGCCAAATCCCCCTATAAAACAAAAAAATCCTACACAATATGCAGGTCCACCAGATCTAAGAGTGGGAATATGATGATGGATAGATACAAAGAGGTCAGAAATAACACACCAGGCATTGTTAATACAACCAATCAAGCATCTGTGGATAGGCCAACATAACATACCATGGACTTCAAGGTAAATGCAAGGTATGGAAAAAGAAGAATAAAGAAAAGTAGAAAAAAAGAAACAACAGAGACCAGATAAGCAGGGTGGGAGGAAGAAAAGGGCAAGGGGGAAAAAATAGTAAAGGGGAAGATGGTGTCCACGAAGGAGGAGGCCAACCTTATAAACACAGAAATCTGCAGTCAAACCCACTGAGTCTGAGATATTCCACCCAGGAGGACCATACGTTAAAGAATTTGGTATGTGTATTGTTAAGAATGGCCGTAAATTTCTGGTTGATCATGGATCCTGGGATATGTTGTTTAACTTCCTCAAAAGATATTGTGGTTTGTCACCAGACTTTGGCCATCATCTGTCTCATTGCTAGAAAAATATGGTGGAACAATCTGCCTTTATGTTTTGTGAGACAGAACTTTCCTATTCAATAAATCTTCCCAGGGGTTTCATGGCCAGCTACAATAAAATAAAGATTTGGTCAAGTTATAGACACATATCCACAGCTGTTGGATCTCGCCAAATGTGGAACATGGAGCCAACAGAGGTACAATCTCAGAAACAACAACTGTGGGAGTCAGAATTCTTCTTTCTTATGTTACAATCACCTCTCCAGGGATCCAGCACTGGGTCTCTACTATGACATGGCCACTGGCACTTCTGGATTTCACTTGGAGCACTGGTGTTGTGTCAGGAGATAGTTCTCCTAATTGGCACTGTGGCCAATTGGGAGACAGCTCTCCTGGTTAGCATTGCCATTGCCTCGGAGTTCCAGCCAAGCATGGCTACACTTTAAGCCAAGTTCACCTGCTGCGGGTCCTTACCAATATCCTTATGCCTTCTCTATCCTCCTAGGGAGCCATCAGCCTCTGGGTATCGTGTGACTTCTAGAGTGACCTGTGCTCCCTGTGACTCCAGTGCACCCCAGAGCATCTTGTGTCATCTTATGGCCCCAGTGCACCCCTTTGAACCCTGTGATTGCGGTGCACTCCAGAGCCTTTTGTGTCATCTAGTTCCCCATGTTCCCATGTGTGCTCTTTATCACCTCTGTGACACCTGAGTCTCCCTGCAGTCTCTGACATGCCCCTGTATCAACTGGAATGTCCTTCTCAGTGGATATGAACCCCTACCCATGAAATGCTTTGGTGAAAGAAACAATATGATTGGTCAGTATGGCTTACTGTCCATTACACAATATACATCTTTGCAACATCTTATTATTCAGAGAACAAAGCAAGGCTACCTTCACATAGGACTTACCCATTTGGGTGTCTCTCCAGCTCATTAAGAACAGTTTGGTCACAATATTCGAAGACCAGGTGGAGTTTCCTCTTCCTGCGGAAAACCTCCAGCAGATTCACCAAATTGCTATGTTTTAGTTGCTGGAATGAACAAAACATTAGGTTAAAGGGCAACTCCAGACAAAACATGGAGAGTGGAAGGGACAGAACCTCTGTCAAGTTTTATTCAGTAGTATGTGTCCCATTTGGGAGCTTGACTGTTCCTGTCTGGGTCTTTGCACATTCTCCAGGTTTTCTACTGAGTGCCCTTGATGCCCTTTACAATAATTGTTGACATCATCCCAAATACGATTCTTTAAACAAACATATTTCAGTCTTGGTCATCCTTTCTTACTATTAACTACATTTTCCCCTCACAATTCCCTAGAACTGTGTTGGAATACAGAACCCTTCCCCTTAAGCTATGGAGATGAGGAAAACAGGAATGGTTCTGTAGTCCAGCAGGGGAGAACTCAAGGAGGGCTAACACTGGTAGAATCTGAAGGTAAGAAAATACAATGGTGACCAATGAGATTTGGTTTCATTTTCTAATCTGCACCAAGAAAAAAATAAAATAAAAGCTAGAATCAAATTTGTTGGCCTTTTCATTCCCAATTTTCCCTGCCAAAAGCACATATGGATCAGGGAAGGTCCTCACCTTCAACATACGTATTTCACGTAAAGCTATCTTTTTAATAACCGGATCATCCTCGGACTCCACAAACTTTTTGATAGCCACCACTTGACCGGTCTCCTTGTTCCGACACTTGAACACCACTCCATACGATCCTTCACCGATCTTGGCCAGCTTCTCATATTTCTCCATGGCGGGAATGGTGTATCAGGTCAACTGTTAAAAAACACCATGAACCAGGTCAGCAGGGTTCATATGTTGACACTTATGGAAAGCCACATAGAAATGTTGGTTAGCAGCTTGTGCAGCTTAGAGTCCTGGTGCCCAAACTGCAGCCCTTTAGTACTGACTGTGTGACCCCCTTAGGTTCCACCAGGATGTAGTTAGTGGTTTACTTACTTAGGTGCTTGCATAAAGAAAGTTAAAGCTGAATTCCAGGTATGGCTCTTTTTACATGGTTACATTGTTCTGGCGTGGACCAATGTAACTGTACATATACCATATGTAGCCAGGTGCTTGGCTAACAATGGAGAGCAAAAGAAACACTGGTTGCAGCTGCTCTCTGTAGCTGTTGCCCTGCAGTGCTGAACTGGTTACCAGCTATATCAGCAAGAGCAGGGAGCTGCTGAGCAGGAAGAGTTCAATAGACTGAGTCAGGCAGGAATGCACTGTACTGTAATCAAGAGCTTTTGAACTGCATTTCAGGAGGAAAAATGCCAGGTGGAGGGGAAAGAGCTGCATTTTCACAAGTTGTACACGACACAGCTTCCTTTTTGCCACGAGGGAGAATAGAGAGTGCACATCAATGTCCACTGTGCATCATCACTGCGGCATATCAGCCACCTGAGTGGGATCTGGAGCCTTGAGTTTGGGGGTGCGGACAGCAGAGAGCAGGGGCTGACCATTTGGAAACTCGGGCACTGCCCAAGTAGGGGGCCCCATGAGATGCCCCTGGTACCTTTTTCATAGGTTTTTTTGAGTTTGGGCAAGGACACAGGGGCCCCATGATCCCCTATTGCTGGGGGCCCCATGAATTGTCAGACTGCCCCTGACAGAGAGTGGACTAATTGCTGTGTGTGATGCTGCAAGGTCACAGGGACTACTGAGCAGTTGCTGTGGGGATCACTATCTGCTTCTGACCACTCAGCCATCTAGTAGCCTCATTGCTGCCTGCAGGCTTGACTGGGAATATTCTCATGTGCACCAATGGTTCAATTGGACCCCAACACTAGCCTGCTGAAGAGTTAGGCCTAAAGACTGCCCCTTTACAGCTGCTACAGAGAGACCTTTATCTATTGCATATGCTAAGAGGGGGACGTTGCACCATATCCTAGCCATTCTCCTGGAGTGCACTCTAGACTACTTATAGTAATACTTATATGCATCGTTTATTGCTGCCTTTGCTGATTCATGAGTTAATCCCAGTCTAGTGGTACAGATCTCTATTCTAAATTACCTTGGCAGATGGATTATACTGTCTATGTCTAGCGGACTGTGTATGAACCTACCTTCTGTGCGCTCACCTATGTGCACACCGCCATTTATTCTAACCCGTATCAATACATTGAGTTTATTTACCTCTAAACTAACTTGTGTGCATTTCCTGCTCCTAATTCACAGCTGAGTTAAAGGCTAACAATGGAGAACTCATGTTCTTCTTAGTGCTTGCAGTAGCTTTCATTCAACCAGGTGTGTCAGAGGAGCTGAGGTTGTTCTTGGAGTTGAGGCGCAAAACAGAGAACCCAAATTATTAAGCGGCTCCTTCGAGGGTAGTGCTACACATACCTGTGGGATCCCTCAATTGTCTGCAAAGCATTCTCTGAATGGCACCCATGCTGAGTGGCCAACCTCCTGTGTTCACAATGCAAGGGACCCGTAAGCTAGTGGAGATCACTGGAGTAGTGGTGTCTATATAGTGATTTCCAGCTTGTAGAGGGATCCCACAGGTATGATATGTACATTGTTACAGTGGTCGGATCTGGAACAATGTAACTATGTAAGAATATCCATCCATGGAAGTCTTTTTTAGGGAAATACTCATTAACTTTGAGTCTCCCACTGAAGCTTTTTTATTTTACACTTCATTACTTTTTTGTCCATTCTTTTTTTCCCAGTGCCGTAATTTTTTTCCTCTACCATTTTATAATGGATCTTCCTTATCTCCGGTTCACACATGTGCGTTTTGTGATACAATTAGAGAGTGCGAATTTACATGACAAGTCAAAGTGAATGTGTTCCTATTGAGAGCGTTCAGATACACTATATTGCCAAAAGTATTGGGCGCCGGCCTTTCCACGCACATGACCTTTAATGGCCCCCCAGTCTTAGTCCGTAGGGTTCAATATTGAGTTGGTCCCGCCCTTTGCAGCTATAACAGCTTCAACTCTTCTGGGAAGGCCGTCCACAAGGTTTAGGAGGGTGTCTATGGGAAGGTTGGACCATTCTTCCAGAAGCACATTTGTCAGGTCAGGCACCGATGTCGGGGGAGGAGGCCTGGCTTTCAGTCTCCGCTCTAATTCATCCCAAAGGTGTTCTATGGGGTTGAGGTCAGGACTCTGTGCAGGACAGTCAAGTTCCTCCACCCCAAACTGGCTCCTCCATGTCTTTATGGACCTTGCTTTGTGCACTGGTGTGCAGCCATGTTGGAACAGGAAGGGGCCATCCCCAAACACTTCCACGATGTTGGGAGCATGAAATTGTCCAAAATGTCTTGGTATGCTGACGCCTTAAGAGTTCCCTTCACTGGAACTAGGGGGCCAAGCCCAACACCTGAAAAGCAACCCCACACCATAATCCCCCCTCCACCAAACTTTACACTTAGCACAATGCAGTCAGGCAAGTACCATTCTCCTGGCAACCGCCAAACCCAGACACATCGGAATTGCTAGACAGAGAAGCGTGACTGGTCACTCCAGAGAACACGTCTCCACTGCTCTAGAGTCCAGTGGCAGCATGCTTTACACCACGGCATCCGACGTTTTGCATTGCACTTGGTGATGGAAGGCTTGGATGCAGCTGCTCGGCCATGGAAACCCATTCCATGAAGCTCTCTACGAACTGTTGTTGGGCTCATCTGAAGGCCACACCAAGTTTGGAGGTCTTTAGCTATTGACTCTGCAGACAGTTGGTGACTTCTGCGCACTGTGCGCTTCAGCATGCGCTGACCCCGCCCTGTCATGTGACGTGGCCTACCACTTGGTGGCTGAGCTGCTGTTGTTCCCAGTTGCTTCCACTTTGTTATAATCCCACTAACAGTTGAGCGTGGAATATTTAGTAGCCAGGAAATGTCACGGATGGACTTATTGTACAGGTGGCAACCTATCACGGGACCACGCTTGGAGTCACTGAGCTCCTGAGAGCGACCCATTCTTTCACCAATGTTTGTAGAAGCAGTCTGCATGCCTAGGTGCTTGATTGTATATACCTGTGTCCATGGAGGGGATTGGAACACCTGAATTCAATGATTTGGAGGGGGAGCCAATACTTTTGGCAATATAGTATATATGCGGGAGAGCCCCATTGCGTTTTTGAAAAAGGGTCCTGTGCGTTTTTGGGACAGTGCGATTTGAAATTGCATCTATAGAGTTGTATGAGAACACAATGCGTAGCTTTGCTGTGGGAGTGTTCAGTGTAGGGTATTTCATAGCTTTTGATGAGACGTAAAATTGCATGACAAATGGATTGCTGTTCAAGCACAACCGCATGTGATATGCAGGGCAGAATCGTTCTACATAACTGAGCGAATTTCATGACACATATATGTGAACCTAGACTAAGACGAATATCAAATATGGTGTCAGTAAATTTTTAAAGCATTCAAATACCCCAAATGAAAAGGTAAACCTCTTACACAGGAAATGTAATACATTAATATTTATTATAGAGGGCTTTAAAGTAACATTAAATGATATTCCTATTCTCCAGAAATAATCCATACACATCCGCTATTTAATAGTCCTGTAATCTATTTTTCATGACTTTTTTTTTCTAAGGGTTCATGTACACTTGCGGTTGGGGGTGGCACAGTAAAACCCCATGGCTGAGCTTTGGTTTTACCCCCCATCGACCGTTTAGCTGCAGAGCTAGTGGCTGGGGATGTACACGTCATGATCATTTGTGGCAGAAATGATACCTCCTGTTGCATTACTGTCTGCCGGACGTGACACATTCATGTGAATGAGGCTACACTATACCTGCCCCGTAACAGCGCACAACTCACATGGACGCGTCGCTGTAGTCCAGAATTTAGGAGGTTAAAGAAGGCAGCGAGGAGGCGATACAACACTCACCGCCTGTCAAATGCTTTCTGAAGAGCATTCAAAATGCAGTTCACTCTTCAGAGAGCAAAGCAAGTGAAATGAGGCCTTACTGTGTTTTTTGGAAATCTGAAGGAGGATCAATAGAAGGGACTTTTATTGCGTTATGAATATGACGAGGGGTGGGCAAGAGGGACAACTGCCCTGGGCGCCAAGGAGATTTTGGGGGTTGTGCTACAACGGGTGATCTGGAGGGGGAAATTTGTACTAGGTGGGCAGATTTCTGTTACGAAGGGCAATTTGAGGGGGGGGGGGGTTGATTTGTGGTAGAGGGCATGATTGGAGGGATTAGTTCAAGGAGAGGAGATTTGAGGGTGGGGGATTGTACTTGGAGAGTGGGATTTGGAGGGGTGGGAAAGGATTTATGCTCAAAATGTAACGGGTGGAGGATTCGTGCTAGAAGGGGAGATTTTGGGGGGAGGATTAGTTCAAGGAGAGGGGTTTTTGGGGGGGAATTGTCTTGGGAGAGTGAGAGGGGGAGTTGGAGGGGGAAGAGGATTTATGCTCAGAGGGGAAGGGGTAGAGAATTTGTGCTAGAAGGGGAGATTTGGGGGGAGGGAGGATTAGTTCAAGGAGAGGGAATTTATGGGGGGGGGGGGTTGTACTGGGAGAGAGAGAGTTGGAGGGGGAAAAGGGTTTATGCTCAGAGGAGAAATGTAAGGGGTAGCGGATTCGTGCTAGAAGGGGAGATTTGGGGGGAGGGATGATTAGTTCAAGGAGAGGGGATTCGGGGGGGGGGGGGATTGTACTGGGAGAGGGAGAGTTGGAGGGGGAAGATGATATATGCTCAGAGGGGAAGGGGTAGAGGATTCGTCCTAGAAGGGGAGATTTGGGGAGGGAGAGGATTTGAGCTGGGAGGGGGGGATTTGTACTTGAAGAGGGGGAATTTTTGTTTGGGGAGAATTTTAGCTTGCAAAGGGATTTATGCTTAGGGGGTAAGTGTGAAGATTAGGGCTTTAATTTTTTTTTGTGAGTGGGGGTAGGGAGGGGATTTTTTGCTAACACATTATGCTCATACTTTTTGTTTTTGGGGTGGGGGGGGGGCAACGTTTGGCATCTTTACTGTGAGTGTGAGATGTCCTTTCCCAGTGTTAAGAATAGAACTGATTTCTTCCACCGGAGTTTAATGTGATATTAATATTCATGTCTGTATTAGGCAAACCTCGTACCCGTCATTTGCATCTCATTCCCTGCAGTGAGTGAAGAGGACGATACGGCTTTATGGGAATAATTAGATAACAATTCCACAGAGGATTCTGCAAACAACGTCACGGCGTAAAAAGTCATCAAAATGCATGTAATGAGCAGATATCCAGAAATCTGTGACACGAATGCCATGGACCAGTCCTGTTCTCACACTCGCTGATCTCACTGTGTATTTACCTGGGATGGATAAACTCCGGATCAATATTTGCCGTGGCTCAGAACAGACCGCAAGCAGCGCGACTCCTCTCAGGATATGAAAAATGTTACATTGTGATACTGAGCCGGACGAGGAGAGATCACAAAGGATCTTGAAATATTACAAAGCAAACTTATTAGGGTCATACGGCCGGCTGAGAGAGCAAAGATGTTCATTTCACAGAAATCACTCCTCCCAGTATATGAATGTTTACAAAAACGACAACAGGGGACTGAGCGAACAATTCCAACTCATTGAATAATTTACGCTCTGATGTGAAGGGTGATATCTGGACCATTAAAGTGTTACTGAGCCCACAACAGTACAATCAGTCTGTAGATGCAGTAAAGCATGCTTGTTATACTCACTGTGGAACCTAAGGGGTTAATCCTCTGCATTGTGTAAAGAAGGCTGTTTGATCCTGTCTTCTCTGATCCTCCCCTTCTTCTACTGTCCCTAGTCCATCTGCTGATAGAACAGAGTCTTGGGGGCAAGCTGCACATGCTCAGTTTGGTGTGTATTGCTAGAGTTATTTTTATGGGGGGGGGGGGGAGTGCATGTGATCAGCACAGGGCCATTCAGCACTGTCCAGAGAGAGGGTCAGGGGTTATGTAGCCTCATAAGACAATCAGAGCAGAATTTTCCTCCTACAAGCATTAACCAGTGCTCAGCTGTATACTGACAGAAGTCACAGGACTGCTCTAACTGCTGATGAGAAAAAGTATTTAGCGATTAATATTTACTAAGATAATTGCATTTCCATGTTCTGTGTACTGTGGGAGACCAGATATAGTGAATGCAGGGACCGGGGAGACCAGATATAGTGAATGAGAGGTCCTAGGAGACCAGATATAGTGAATGCAGAGTCCGGGGAGACCGGATATAGTGAATGCGGGGTCCGGGGAGAGCAGATATAGTGAATGCAGAGTCCGGGGAGACCGGATATAGTGAATGCAGGGTCCGGGGAGAGCGGATATAGTGAATGCAGGGTCCGGGGAGAGTGGATATAGTGAATGCAGGGTCCTGGGAGAGCGGATATAGTGAATGCAGGGTCCGGGGAGACCAGATATAGTGAATGCAGAGTCCGGGGAGAGCGGATATAGTGAATGCAGGGTCCGGGGAGAGTGGATATAGTGAATGCAGGGTCCTGGGAGAGCGGATATAGTGAATGCAGGGTCCTGGGAGACCAGATATAGTGAACGCAGGGTCCGTGGAGAGCGGATATAGTGAATGCAGGGTCCGGGGAGAGCGGATATAGTGAATGCAGAGTCCGGGGACACCGGATATAGTGAATGCAGGGTCCAGGGAGACCGGATATAGTGAATGCAGGGTCCAGGGAGACCAGATATAGTGAATGCAGGGTCCGTGGAGACCAGATATAGTGAATGCAGGGTCCGTGGAGAGCATATATAGTGAATTCAGGGTTCGTGGAGAGCGGATATAGTGAATGCAGAGTCCGGGGACACCGGATATAGTGAATGCAGGGTCCAGGGAGACCGGATATAGTGAATGCAGGGTCCAGGGAGACCGGATATAGTGAATGCAGGGTCCAGGGAGACCAGATATAGTGAATGCAGGGTCCGTGGAGAGCATATATAGTGAATTCAGGGTTCGTGGAGAGCGGATATAGTGAATGCAGGGTCCAGGGAGACCAGATATAGTGAATGCAGGGTCCAGGGAGACCAGATATAGTGAATACGGGGTCCAACCAACCAGGTGCATTCTGCATCGAGGCGGTTGTAGCGCTGAATGAGTTGTGATCAGCAGGTGGTAGTTCCCACCAAACACAACAGGGGGTATAATTGCTGTCACGGCCATGACATATGTACATCTCTGGCTACTCTCTGCCCAGCTAAAGTGGTAGCTGTTGATGGGCGCTAAAAACATGGCTCAACCACAGAGTTTCACCTCCCCTCCAACTGGAAGTGTAAATTAGCCATTGCATTGAATTACAGCAGCTGCTCAGCCAATACAAAGCAATGACAGCGGCCGCAGCTGTCCACCTGTATTTAGAAGTGCACATGGAGCGATGATCGCGGGACCAGGGGTGGACTGACCATTTTGAAACTCGGGCATTGCCCGAGGGCCCGGGGTCAGTAGGGGGCCCCATGAGATGCCCCTGATACCTTTTTCATAGGGTTTTTCGAGTTTGGGCAAGGACACAGGGGCCCCATGATCCCCTATTGCCCGGGGGCCCCATGAGTTGTCAGTCTGCCCCTGCCCTGGATGCAAAGACCTTGCACCCATGGGCGATTGTTTGTCTCTAACTGCAGTCAATGGCTACATGAGCGAAGATATCTGAACACCAGCAGACAGCTGTGGCCGCTGTCAGTCTGTCATTGCCTTGCACTGGATATTAGTCCACATACGCAGTCGGCGCTAAAACCCAGTGTTAGGACAGGTTCACACCTCTGCGTGTTGTGTTTGATGAGTTTTCCAGCGCGTTTTGCATTTTTGAACACTTTTTTTTATACGTTTTTGCATTTTTTTGCCAACAGTAGAGTATTGACTTTGATGCGGCTTTGGATGGGAGTGTCTTTGATGCACTTGGATGCTGCTTGAGTGCTAGAGAGTGTAAAGTCGCACTACATGAATAGAACTGACACACCCATCCAAAGTCACATCAAAGTCAATACTCTCCTATTGCCAAAACGCATCAAGAACGCACAACATGTGTTTCTGCTGAATGTCCATTGAAGTCTATTGCACCAAAAACACACCATGTTGCGTTTAAAAAAGTCCCTGACCCTTTCCATATAAACCCGCAGTGGCTGAAAATCGCGGAGATTAGAGACATTAAATGGACTGTAGTGCGTTTCTGCAGAATGCACAGGTGTGAACCAGGCCTCAGTGACTTCTATGTGCTGCCCATCTGTGATCTGCAATGGATCGTCTTTCAGTGTATGACAGGCAGCGAAGAGGCAATATCTTGCCTCCTCACCGCCTGTTTTAACCCCTACAATGGAGAATAATTAAATGAAATTCAACATTTAGAGGCACTGTGTTCCTTTCTCTCCTTTAACCCCTAAAAGCCCGCACTGCCACACCGTCACAGGTGCATTGCCATGTTGTCGTTCAGCAGCGGTACCAACAGGGGCGGACTGACCATTTGGAAACTCGGGCACTGCCCGAGGGCCCGGGTCAGTAGGGGGCCCCATGAGATGCCCCTGGTACCTTTTTCATAGGCTTTTTTGAGTTTGGGCAAGGACACAGGGGTCCCATGATCCCCTATTGCCCGGGGGCCCCATGAGTTGTCAGTCCGCCCCTGGGTACCAATATGCCATTTAATTATTTTTATGTGTACTACCCTGAGCAGCTGCATGCCCTTGCTTAGAGGGATGATCACTGGGGAGGGGGCAGCCACTTCACTTTATTGCCTTCTGTCCCCCGAATGAACAAGTCCCAACCAATAGGAATATGTTTAGTAAACTCGAATACGCGGGAATTCGTTCGATGTAATATCAACTGAAGCGACAGGCGCAATTCCCAAAGTTTAACGCAGAGAAAACACGCTTCAATTGACTCACATGACTGGAATTTTCACATCTCATTGGACTCGTTCATTTTAAAAAACAAAAACATGTCTTTCCGGTGGCGTGTTAGCGTTGTGAATCGAGCGCCATGTCTACAAGCAACACCAAGCCGGCGTGACACCATTAGCACATGAGAATGATAAATGTGATGGAATACGTCACCGACACAGGCTGGAGAGGTCTCAGACGAGGTGTATATCCTCCAGACGGCGATGAGGTCCCGCTGTCACCTGCTGCATCCCCACAGCCTGTGACTGTTAATCCTCCACCTGCCAGCGTGCCTGTAATGGGAGTCTATGGGTTGCCGGGGGCAACCATGAAAAGGCTTCCCTGAGCAGCACTAGGCCGTGCAGCCCTCCTCCTCCTCCCTCCATGGCCCTGTGTTTACAAAGTCAGCCAAGGAGTTTCCATGGTGACACCAGCAGTGGCTCAGGGGCCTTCCCTCCTCTTCGAATATTCAGTGCATGACCAGCACTAATTGCTGACGAGGAAATTCACTCTCGGCCCTCGGGTCGCCCTATTGTGTAAATGCCTCGTGTTATGTGTAGTCACCTCAGTGATGGGAACACTAGTAGTTTGTATACTGAAAACAGGCGCTTGTGATTATTAAGGGCCCAGAAACTGCGTTTTTTTTTGCATTAATATGCGTTTGACGTGTTGACGTGCGTTTGTGATGCATTTTTCCCAAACTTTCCCGCACCGCACCTGCTGTGAAAAAGCCTTAAGCCCTGGTTCACACCGTCGTGACTTGTCATGCGATTTCACAGTTCCAAACCGCATGACAAAAATCACCTTTATTTGTGCTTATGGAACCGATCAAATCGCTGCGACTCTGACTTTGCGGCGCAGCGCCAATTTTAAAAAAAGGTTCCTGCGCTATTTTTGCCGATTTCATGTGCGAATTGCATAGATATCTGTGCGTGAAGTCGCATAGATGTCAGGCAAGCAGCACATGAAATCGCACTGACCAGCGGCTTTGAAATTGTGCGCTCAAATTGTGCGATTTCAAAGCCGCATTTAGTGCAAACCAGGGCTTTTCTGCTTGCATCCGCTATGAGGACATCTCTTTCCTCTTTGGGGATTTATGTGCGCTACGATGCGTTGCATTTATACACATTTGCATGGTGAAAAAATTCTTTTTTTTCACTGCACCATACAGCAATAATGTGAACTATGCCCATTACATAACATGGATTTTGGACAGTACATGCAGTGGGAATGTGATATAAAACGCATCGAACTGCACCTTGGTGTGAATGGGCCCTAGGGGCTCGTTCTCATGCGTAGCAGCCCTTGCCGCCCCTCTGAAAATCAATTTGGGGCCTGTGCTGGACACGCCTGAATGGGTTATGCTCGGCTGCAGTACCATGGGCATTCAGAGTCGGCAAAGCCATGGCTCAACTGCCTGCTCTTACCGCCCTCCAACTGCCTGTGTAAATGAGCCCTAAAACGCATATATTTCCTCATTGATATAGCTTTTTCCAGAACACTTCAGAGTTCGTTCACACTCTCAGCGCTGGACTGCCTTTTCCAATGTAGTTCCAACACGAGGACAAGGCAAATCTCACAGGCCGCATATCCCCTGCTTTACAATTCAAGCCAATGGCTGTCAGTGCGCACAATAAGGACATTTTGTATTTTTTGCAGCATGCTGTGATCTGATGCGCCGCCATAAGGGTTTGTTCAGACATCCTTCAAGGACGGCTGCTTCTCTGAAAAGCGATCCTTGCCCAGATCACTGTTCAGAGATGCCTGATCTAACCCTTTAAATGTCGCACTACTGTGCCGCAGTTGCATGCTGTGCACCAGATCGCAGGGCGACCCCATAGATCCATGTTAGTTGTGTTTGTCCGGAGCAATTTTTGCAGTAACGGCATCACGGCCGCAGCATGTCTACATCCCTCAGCAATTGTGTGTCACCATGCAGGGTGGGGGCAGTAAAACCACAGCTCAGCTCTTGCTTTGTTTTACAGTTTTTCCCAATAGCGACTGTCCGTCTCTTTTGCCTGTTTTGTTGCTGCACTTACTTAGGAATGAAATTCAGATTCACATCTGTGCGGGTGGTGGCGCTGCAGATCCGCACAAAAATCTGTGCAGCTGCACCACCCACACACAGGAATGCGGACCCACGGGCGGGTGTTGTTACTTCTAATGGCACGCCGCCCGCACTGGAAAACGCAACCGTACTGGGAACCGAGGTTCCCGTGCGGGCTGCTTTTCCGAAGAAGTGCAGGGACTTCTTCTCTGCGTGTCATGGGGCACGGAAGTCCATTCAAATGAATGGGCTCTCGTGCCTGTGCAAAACGCGGCCCGCGCGGCCGCATATATGTGAAACGGGGGTCAAGACTGAAGGAACGATCTTTAAATGCGCAGATATGTTTCTTTTCATAGCAATTTATACCCAAAAGCGCATGCAAAATAAATGTCCCGAAGCCCTGGTTCACACCAGTGTGGCTTTGAAATCACGCTACTTCAGCATGATTTCAAAACTGCAGATCACTGCGATTTGTACCTCCGATTTCACTGCGGCTTGTGACTTCATTTACTCTAGCTCAGGGGCGGACTGACCATTTAAGCACTCGGGCACTGCCTGAGGGCCCGGGGTCAGTAGGGGGCCCCATGAGATGCCTCTGGTACCTTTCATTGACTGTTTCATAGGGTTGAGTTTGGGCAAGGACACAGGGGCCCCATGATCCCCTATTGCCCGGGGGCCCCATGAGTTGTCAGTCCGCCCCTGCTCTAGCTGCGCATCGGTGGTACGATCGGTGGTGCACTTGTCCCTCGGACACAGGAGATCAACGATCGCGGCAAAGAGCTGATGACGTCGGCTCCACAGCTCTACCATGTGAGCGGCTGTGTCCACATCAAACATCTCAAGGATGATCAGTGGGAACAGAGCTCGATTTTGAGTGTCATGGCAAAGGCTGGGAATACTTATGTACACGGGGTTATTTTTTTATTTTTAATAAATTGCAACAATTTCAAAATTAACTTCTTTCATGTTGTGATGATGGGGTATTGTTTGTAGAATGTTGAGGGAAAAAAATGAATTTAATCCATTTTGGAATAAGGCTGTAACATAACAAAATGTGGCAAAAGTCAAGCGCTGTGAATACCTTCTAGATACACTGTAGGGACCTTAGATTGCAAGTTTCTTGGGGGTAGGGAATATAAAATACTGTATGTAAAGTACTTTGTCAATGTATAGACAGAATAAAATGGCACAGTGCTGCAACATTTCAATCAGACGGTCTCAAAGCATGCACATCTGCTGTGCGGTATCTTTAGCTAGCCCACAGTGCTCTGGTAAGGCTTAGTACTAAATGTTTATTGATAAAACAAAGTGCGTTTGTGTGTTTGTATTTTATACATACTGTACACTAACCAGCCACTTTATCAGGTCCACTAGTCTTGGGTTGGACCCCTTTTGCCTTCATTCTTTGTGGCATAGATTCAACAAGGTGTTGGAAACATTTCTCAAGAGATTTTGTTCCATATTGACATGATAGCATCACGCAGTTCCTGCAGATTTGTTGGCTGCACATCCATGATGCTAATCTCCCATTCCACCACATCCCAAAGGTGCTCTATTGGATGGAGATCTGGTGACTGTGGAGGCCATTGGAGTCCAGTGAACCCATTGTCATGTTCAAGAAACTAGTTGGAGATGATTCGAGCTTTGTGACTTGGTGACATATTGCATACCAGAAGATGGGGACACTGGAGTCATAAAGGGATGGACATGGTCAGTAACAATACTCTGGTAGGCCATAGCATTTACACGATGCTCAATTGGTACTAAGGAGCCCAAAGTGTCCCAAGAAAATCTCCCCCACACCATTACACTACCACCACCACCAGCCTGAACCGTTGATGCAAGGCAGGATGGATCCATACTTTCATGTTGTTTACGCCAAATTTTGACCCTACCCTCTGAATGTCGTAGTTGAAATCGAGACTCATCAGACCAGGCAACGTTTTTCCAATCTTCTATTGTCCAATTTTGGTGATCCTGTGTGAATTGTAGCCTCCGTTTCCTGTTCTTAGCTGACAGGAGTGTCCCCCCGGTGTGGTCTCCTGCTGCTGTAGCCAATCTGCTTCAATGTTTGACATGTTGTGCGTTCAGAGCTTGTGTTCTGCATACCTTGGGTGTAATGAGTGGTTATCTGAGTTACTGTTGCCTTCTATCATCTCCAACCAGTCTGTCCATTCTCCTCTGACATCAACTAGGTATTTTCAGCCCCACACTGGATATTTTCTCTTTCTTGGACCATTCTCTGTAAACCCTAGAAATGGTTGTGCGTGAAAATCCCAGTAGATTAGCGTTTTTTTAAATACTCAGACCAGCCCGTCTGGCACCAACAACCATGCCACCAGAATTTCCTGTTCTTAGCTGACAGGAGTGTCCCCCGGTGTGGTCTTCTGCTGCTGTAGCCCAGTTCACAGTCACTTAAATCCCCTTTCTTCCGCATTCAGATCCTCAGTTTGAACTTCAGCAAGTTGTCTTCACCACATCTAGATGCCTAAATGCATTGAGTTGCTACCATGTGATTGGTCGATTAGTAATTTGTGTTCCCAAACACCTGAACACGTGTACCTAACAAAGTGGCCAGTGAGTGTATACACAGCCTTATTAGTTCCCTTCAGATGATAAGAACATGTATTGAGAGAAACGCAAGTGCTGCCCAAGATGACCTTTCTTGCCAGGCTGTCGTATTAACCCTCTGAAGTCACTGACCCACAGCAAGTAGGCCAATCAGGAATTTTGACATGACTTTTTTTTTTTTTGGTCAGCGACACAGCCTACAGAAGCCAGGGAAATAGCATTTTCAGAAGAAAAAAAAAAAGCAATGGCAACCTGTTAATGTTTTAGGCACAGATAACCATTTACTAGTCATTACTAATCACTTAGAACCAAAACTGATGAACAACACTTCGCAGGTTGTAGTCCTTTTTTAATTTATTTGGTTATACAAAAACAGATCAGTCATGCTGAGATGATGAATGGCATCAACCTTTCCTGATAACCTTCGAGTTTTTCTTTATACTTTACATTTCATCCTTATCCATCGGAACACCAAAACCATAATGAGGCTTCAAAATGTGAAGAATAAATACACAGGTAACCGTTAAATCTACTAACTTTAATGTATGTAAAGCTAAAATCTATTGGTGGGCATCGTGTCTCACTCTATACAGATTTCCTGAAGGCCAACTCCACCTTTCCCACCATGTTACACCTCTATTTACCCAATCCCTGCTGGCATTGTTACTTTTGAACCAGTTCTGCATCATTCGTTTATAGAGACCTGTGAATGAACTACAAGTCCCATCTTCCATCGTGGCAGATAGACTTGTGCTTCTCAAAGGTACACGTGGCAGTGATCATCATACTCATAGACCATCGGACACTTCCTCCAGCTCTCTAAGGTCTCCTTCACAGATGGAAAGTGGGGGAGGGGCAGTAAAACAACAGTTGAGCCACAGCTTGACTGCTTCTCACCCTCTGTCAAATGCTCTCTAAAGAGTGATCTGATTGCAGCTCACTCTTTAGAGGGCCCTAACTGAAAGTCTGTACCTTGGTACGGACAGGGAGCAGGAGGAAGTGTCTATAGGAGTCTAGCCTTGCACTCGCCATCCACTGATCATGCTTGCAATGCTTTGCAAAAAAAAAAATAATTCACCTACAAATATGTGCATTTATTTATTTTTAAAGGTGGATGGACTTCACCTTTGAAGTGGGACTGCACTGCATTGGAGCACCACAAACAAAAATGCTATATAATTCATTTTTAATATTCAAAACAAACTCCTCAACCCATCCCAAAAAAAAAAAAAAATTGCCTTATGAAAACTGTATACAGTGAGATGCCAAACATACTGAAAAGAAGATGAAGGATTTACATACACTCTAAGCGGTCCTATAACCTACAGACTGTCAGAAGCCTGACATTATATTTCTCCGTTTATCCTACCAAGTAGAGAACTGCTTTGCAGTTTAGGACGGCGGACAACACGTCTGCCTTTGTCTGCGTTAGCGTCACGTTACAACTTGAACAAACACGGTAAGAGGCTAATTCAACAATGCTAAAGGTGCTGCGGAGGTGCAAAGTGCAGTTACTCCCAGAAACCAACAGACTTACCCGCGTGAAGTGCTGCCAGCTCGACTACTATGGGTGACTTCGCTGCGCTTTGTACATTCTAAGTAAGCTCATAGTAAGTGTACAAATCACTCTAATTATCAAGCTGAGGAATCAGGTCAGCTGCTAAATGTACAGAATAAAAATAAAAGCAAGCGTAACTAAAAATCAGGATAAAAAGCAACAGGTTCCAGCTCTGACGAAAGTCTGGCTCTATGGACGGCCGCTGATCACAGTTCCACCTGCAGATAAAAAGATTGGCTGGCGTCCATTTTGGATCTTTCTAGTGCAAGAATTTTAAAGTGTAAGTACACCAAAGCAAAGTACATTATTCCTTTTTGACTGCCTCCCTGAGCCGAACATCACCCACCGTCCCCATTTCTACAGATCAGGGGCGGACTGACCATTTGGAAAATCAGGTACTGCCCGAGGGCCCGGGGTCAGTAGGGGGCCCCATGAGATGCCCCTGGTACCTTTTTCATAGGCTTTTTTGAGTTTGGGCAAGGACACAGGGGCCCCATGATCCCCTATTACTCGGAGGCCCCATGAGTGGTCAGTCCGCCCCTACTACAGATGCATATTTATAGCTTCAATCAGATGGCTTCTGCTCCATTGTTTGTTTACATCCAGCTCTGCAAGTCTTTACTGTGCATTACAGCCCTACAGATCTTCTATGGGACTATCACTGATCATCTCCGGCCTTGGGGCTGTAAAGCAGTCACAGCCAGGACAGTGAAGACACAAAAGTGGATGTTCTGCTTGTTTGTCTCCTCCCCCCCTCTACTGCCATATTTTGGGGGGGAGCAGGTACCTGGTTTTGAAAGGTACCCACTCCCACTTCCAGCTCAGTTTGCCACGGCAAAGTGAGCCGGAAGTTTGGCCCCCTCCTTCCTCTTGCAGTCTCCTGCGAACCTTCATAGGTCCCAGAAGACTGATGGACCAATCAGGGTGCACACTACGACTCGCGCATGCGCAGTGTGCACCTAGCTGTGAAACAGCAATCTGTCACAGCCGGGAGCCCACAGTTGTGATGCCGGTGCCAGGGAGAGAAGAAATGGCGTGAGTGAGCACATTGTTGGACAGGTAAGTGTGTGTATATTAAAAGTCAGCACTTACAAAAACTGTAGCTGCTGACTTTTAATAACCACAAAACTGACTGGAACTCCGCTTTAAGCCAGCCACAGTCAGACTGCAATTCAGCCGGATCAGCAGAAACCAGACACATTTCAATCCACGTATGGGCAGGTTGGTTGTACAGAAGTCAGTCGTTTCGACTTCATTACACCCAGCCTGTCTGTTTTTTTCATTCCAATCACTGCTGGCGGCCATATGTATTCTGCTGGTGGGATAGACTCCTCATTCTCCCCACCTGCAGAACACAAAAGTGCAGTGGGAGGGATTCCCCCCTTCCATCAATACGGACTGTGTTGATGGAGGAGTCGAGCAATTTTCTTTCCTTGAACCTGGGGTTGAAGGAAAGAAAGTGGCATGATGTATGGCCAGCCTTACAGTGCTGGATGTAAACAAACACTAGAAGCCATGCTTGTTGCACCAAGATACGTATGCATCTGTGGAGGGGAAGGGTGAGCTGGGATAGGTCAGGGGGGGCAAAAAGGATAATGCACTTCTTTTAAAGTGCACCTATCCTATCAGGTTTGGACTGATGGCCTGCTGTCAGAGAGGAGAAAACACTCCCGCTGACAATACAGCCCAATTCCTACCGCTGCAGGTCCAAGCCTCAATACTTTTGTGTCGCATAGAATTCATTCTCTTTGGGATCATTGCATATATCACTTCTATATGGCTGCATCCTCTGAAATACATCTGAATAAAACACCAAGTAACACTAGGCAGGTATGTCAGTACAGTGCAATGTAGCCAGGGTTCTAGAGCGGGTTCTCCAGGCGTTCTCTTCCACTTACTCACACAGGCAGGCTATTCAGGGAAATACAGCCCTCCATGCATTAATAGGTCATTCCACCCAAAAGGAATAGTTTCGTTGTAGATGAAATCTGGGGAGCGGAGTTGTCCTCAAAATCTTAGGTCTTGTGAACTCCAACAAGGAGATCTCCCTGTCATCATTTGCCACTTTGCTCCCTTTCCATCCGATATTATTTGTTCTGGCTTCTCCTCCCATAATAAAAAATCCACTGAAGAAAAAAAAAAAATGCATCAGGGATGGTGGGAGCCCCTTTTTTGGCCCTGGTTCACATCTATGCGGGCCGTGTTTTGCACGGGCACGAGAGCCCATTCATTTGAATGGACTCCCGAGCTCCGTGACACGCAGGGAAGAAGTCCCTGCACTTCTTCCGAAAACGCAGCCGAGGTTCCCAGTATGGTTGCGTTTTCCAGTGCGGGCGGCGTGACATTAGAACTAATGGCACCCGCCCGCGGGTCCGCATTCCTCTGTGCGGGTGGTGCGGCTGCACAGATTTTTGTGCAGATCCGCAGCGGCATCACCCGCACAGATGTGAACCTAGCCTTAATGAAAAGAGCAGGTGTGCAGAGCCAGAAACTCACCAACAGAGACCCAGAAAGAAGAGACTGTAATTGGGGGTTAAAGTGTACAAGCCAGTATGAATAAATTCCTGAGAGGTCACAATATACAGCAATAGTGTAACAAAAAAAAAAAGAAAAAGTTCCACCTTTTATCAATAAAAAGCAGTCACTGAGCTCCAGCCAGTGACATTGCCTAGGCTAACATGACATCAGTCTGCTGCAGGCAGCAGGAAACATTTCCTCAGTCTCCTCCTCCCAGTACTCAGATTGCAACTTTATAGCAAGTCACAAGGTGAGCGGTTGCAGCAGTGCCAGACATTTGTGAACACCGCCAACAACTGTACAGATACCAGAGGTTAGATGACAGTGTCATCCCTGAGCCAAAATCTATAGCTGGGTATACACGGTTAAGCCAGCCATAGACTAAGAGGTTTTCTTTCCTGCAACAACGGGTTGCAGGAAAGAAAATCACTAGATTTCCCCATCACAGTCAGTGTTGATGGGGAATCCTTCCCGTGGAGCTATTGTCTTCTCCTGGCAGGGGATGGGGAGAGCCATCCCCGCTGGAGAACACAGTGTTTGCTGCTAGCGGCTACAATGTCCCTTAGCAATAGTCACACGTAAAATCCGACAGGCTGCTTTGATCGTTCAATCAACTTGGGTACAATCAGCCTGCCCATACATGGTTCGAATCTTGGCCGCTCCCTGCAGAACCGTCCAAGATTCAAATAGTCTCTTGCCAGCTTTAGTTTTTTTTTTTGGCAGCAGACTGAAGGAAAAATTGAAATGGATTTCCACATCCACACAAGCGAGATGGATAAATAAATTCTCCTGCTGCAACAAATGTTTTCTGAAAGCGGGGCCTCCCTCCTGTGGAGCTATTGTATTCTCAGAGTGGGAGGTTCCCCAGCCGTCCGAATACAGTGACCACTGCTGGTTGCTATAGCCGCCAGCAGTGATAGAACAAAACGATTGAGAAATCGACTTCAGTAAAACCAGCCTGCCCATACATTGATCAAAATCTGGCCAGTTCCTGCTGAACCAGACGAATTTCAATCAGTCCATGGCCGGCTTCAAACCTCAGTTTTGGGTGGACTGTCCCTTAAACTTCATAGAAGTGAGGGAGTGGAGCTCTGCTGATATGAACTGGTAGCTAGGAGGAGAAACTGCCATAAATGTTCACACATCTGAATTTGATTTTAGAGACATACTCAGATTCCACGCAGGCTTTAGGCTGCCCTGTAAAAGTTTAAGTGCTCAGGGCCCCTATTTAAAGGATAGGTACCTTGCCATCTCCCTCCCCCATTATATAATAGCCCACCCTGCTCCACTCCAGATGTATACTTATCTGCAGTCCAATCCCTTTACAACATCACTATCCCCCTGTTAAAATCTTTGCAATGGCAGTCCCCATAGACTTCTATGCCTCGGACACCACTGGGCTCATGTAGTGGAGAGGTAAAACGTCTTATATCCAGATGTTGGGTGACTGTACCAAAGGGAGATAGCCTAGGTTTGCCAGCAGATGGTGCTGTGTATGTGTAGCATAGATGGTGAAGCCTGGCAGAGTCTCCAAATTGTCAGAGGTCGGTCATGTTCGGCATCTGACGTTATCAATGCGCAACGTGTTTCTGAGCATGTGCAGGACGAGTGTCGCCTGGCGCGCTCTTTCATCAGACAGGACTTGAGCACACTGATGACGTCAGACGCCAAGCGTGACCAACCTCGGACATCTTGGAGACTGCCAGGCTTCACCTATGCTACGCTACCACAGCACCATCTGCGTTTGAGCATGCGCGGGATGAGCGTCGCCCTGCATGCTTTCATCAGGCAGAGCTTGCGCACATTGATGATGTCAGATGGCGAACGTGACCAACCTTGGACATCTTGGAGACTGCCAGGCTTCACCACCTATGCTACACATACACAGCACCATCTGCTGGTGGACCTAGGCTATCTCCTCCTGGTACAGTCATCCAGCATCTGGCTATAAGACGTTTTACCTCTCCACTACATGACTGTTCTTCATTTCTAAGATGTGAGTTACTACTTATCTTCTTATTAAATACTATTCCAGTATTAACTCCAAATCTGCAGTTGTTGCCGGAGGATAATATTGTGGGAGGTCACAACCAAGAGATTTAGGTAAGCAAACATCTGAAGTGGAGGAGGGGGGAGTTATCTTAGTTCGGGATAGTAAAATAGGCAAGTGCATTTTCTGTGAACGTGAACTTATCCTTTAAGTCGTGGAAGTTTCTTTTTCATGGAGAACCCCTCTATTGCTTTTATATAATAGATAAGCATCATGTAAGGTACAAGAACCAAAGTAGAATTCAGCTAGTACTCACACTTCCAGAACTGAAATCTGACTGGCTTCTGTCAATAACCACTCATCATTGCTTTTTGACTTGGTTATTAAATGGTCAATCCCCTTCCAGGTGAAATGTGGTTGGAATCGCTCGCTGGTGTTTCACAAGTCTTGGGAACACATTATGATAAGTGCTCTGTATTGGAGTTCCCATCTGCGCCCAGCTACTACAGCCACATTAAAAGGGGACTCATTCTGCTGGATTCAGCCCATGGTCTTATTTTGCTTCAGAAGGCTATAGGCAGAGTTGGGAACTCCAGTAGAGATCTTTTCCTGCTGAACCCTGAGAGATATTAGAGGTCCAGGGGCGATTCAAACCAGCGGACATATGTGAAATATCAGTTTTGGGTTGACTTGACCTCTCATAAAGCTCCTGTGTACTTTGCAGTCAGACTAAAATAACGGCCCCCTCCTGCTAGAGACTCTCTCCCATTTCTGGCATGAAAGGGAGATTTGTATTTTTATATTCAGAGCCCTTTGGCTGTAGCAATATTGCTATGGCAGTCTGGAAATAGGCAGAATGAAGGCCCGGTAAGAGCAGTGTGTGCTTGGTGAAGCAGCGGGTGGGATAAGAGGTCGCCCCCAGCCCCGCTGGATGTACTCGCCTTAGGGGAACTCAAGGATTATGGGAATGTTAGGCATAGGGCTGGACAGTATACTCCACACCCCATCTGTGTCATCCAGTCGCCTCTGTTGCTGAACAGACATAATGTCCCAGTTTTGTTAGAAGCCCATATTGTTAACGAACGCCCTTGTGTCATCCGGCTGGCATCACATCAAGTACCAAGCGACGGTGGCAGCGATGGCGACAGCAAAGGCAGCTAAAATGGCTTTGACTTCAGGGCGACTTGCGAGGGCCAGCGCAGTGTGAAATGGACAGCCCGATGCTCCGGTGGCTGCTGAAGAAGAAAGAGAGAGACAGAGGTCTATGCGTCAAGGGAAATATATAGTAAATCTAAAAACTGCAAATGGATTTTATGTAGTCAGCCAAAAGTACAGTGCATCAAACAACCATTAAATTCTGTTCTCACACTCCAGTGACATTGCCTAGGCTAACATGACAACAGTCTGCTGCAGACAGCAGGAAACATTTCCTCAGTCTCCTCTTCCCAGTACTCAGATTGCAACTTTATAGCAAGTCACAAGGTGAGAGGTTGCAGCAGTGCCAGACATTTGTGAACACCGCCAACCACTGTTCAGACACCAGAGAATACACGATGGTGTCATCCTTGAGCCAAAATCTAAAGCTGGGTATACACGGCTAAAATAGGCAGAATGAAGGCCTGGTAACAGCAGTAGTGGGCTTGGTGAAGCAGCAGAGGGGATAAGAGGTCGTGCCCAGCTCCACTGGATGTACTCTCCTTAGGGGAACTCAAGGATTATGGGAACGTAAGGCATAGGGCTGGACACTCCCCCGCCCCATCTCAGCGATGCTGATCTCTGGCAGCCTCTTTCAGTCACTTCCGTCTACCAGCACTCACTCCAGGGTCAGCTGCATATCACTGCTCTGAGCTAGCTTTCTTATGGTGACAACGGTGGGCCATGTCTGTGCAATGTGTGTTGGCGTGGTCATAAGTCCCAACCACTGTCGTGTGCAACAAGGTTACGATGCAAAAGCACAGATGGAAGGGTTGTCCCCCCATAAAAGGAAGTGCCTAAACAAGGGCCTTTATGGCAGGATCAGCAGCTATTCTTTTAATAAAAACTGCAGATAAAAAACAACCTCAAAAGATATGAATTTGTTAGCTATTGTATGAGATTTTAGTGATTGGGTTTAAACTGGTTATCCTTCGCTCTCCCATGTCTCACTCTCCTTTTAGTTCTTAAATACTGGTCCTCATGGTTTTAGAATATGTTTGGATGCTGGGTATACCTTGATGCCCCCTGAGGTAGGTGATGCCATGTGCCATGACTGCCAATCACACATTAAAGTGTTACTAAACCCACAACAGTACAATCAGTCTCTATATGCAGTAAAGCATGCTTGTTATACTCACTGTGGAACCTAAGGGGTTAATCCTCTGCATTGTGTAAAAAGGAAGTCTCATCCTGTCTTCTCTGATCCTCCCCTTCTTCCAGTGTTCCCCTCTTAACTCCCGATAAGACATATCGTGTGGAGACACTCTGCACATGATCACTTTGTTGTGTATTGCTAGAGAGGTTTTTTTCTGTTGGGAGAGTGCATGTGCGGGGTCCGGGGAGAGCGGATACAGCGAATGCGGGGTCCGGGGAGAGCGGATACAGCGAATGCGGGGTCCGGGGAGAGCGGATACAGCGAATGCGGGGTCCGGGGAGAGCGGATACAGCGAATGCGGGGTCCGGGGAGAGCGGATACAGCGAATGCGGGGTCCGGGGAGAGCGGATACAGCGAATGCGGGGTCCGGGGAGAGCGGATACAGCGAATGCGGGGTCCGGGGAGAGCGGATACAGCGAATGCGGGGTCCGGGGAGAGCGGATACAGCGAATGCGGGGTCCGGGGAGAGCGGATACAGCGAATGCGGGGTCCGGGGAGAGCGGATACAGCGAATGCGGGGTCCGGGGAGAGCGGATACAGCGAATGCGGGGTCCGGGGAGAGCGGATACAGCGAATGCGGGGTCCGGGGAGAGCGGATACAGCGAATGCGGGGTCCGGGGAGAGCGGATACAGCGAATGCGGGGTCCGGGGAGAGCGGATACAGCGAATGCGGGGTCCGGGGAGAGCGGATACAGCGAATGCGGGGTCCGGGGAGAGCGGATACAGCGAATGCGGGGTCCGGGGAGAGCGGATACAGCGAATGCGGGGTCCGGGGAGAGCGGATACAGCGAATGCGGGGTCCGGGGAGAGCGGATACAGCGAATGCGGGGTCCGGGGAGAGCGGATACAGCGAATGCGGGGTCCGGGGAGAGCGGATACAGCGAATGCAGGGTCCGGGGAGAGCGGATACAGCGAATGCGGGGTCCGGGGAGACCGGATATAGCGAATGCAGGGTCCTGGGTTTAGTAACACTCTAATGTAATTTTTTTAGGGTTGCTTTTCTCACTGTGACTAAAGCTGATAGGTTGCTATACACAATTGTTATCATTTGTCCAATAAAGGGGACCCCATGTAGGCCTAAAATGTTGAAAATTGCATCACTTAGTGGCTGTAAAGTCCTACTGGGAAGCTCACTAGTGTGCTGATGACATCCCCGCAGAGGTGGAAGCGGTGGCACATTGCTGTACATAGTGATGTTAAATGAATATTCTCAGAAAGCTCACCTTCTTTAGCAGCATAATAGGGGCACTTGCGGATATCTCCCTTCCCCTCATGCAATGGGAGACCAGCACCCTGAGGCTCATCGGGAATTGTAGCTCCTATTTTATCCAGCTCATCAAACACCTGTGGAATACAAGGAACAGGAAAGCCAGGAGTAGATTAATAAATCCACATATCCACAAACACAAGCCTGTTTTCCACCTGTAGAGACCTCCTCAGATGTGTTTCACCCTTTTTTGGGACTTAATTATAGAGGCCTCTGCAATTAAACCCTGAAAAAAGCAAAAGTATCTGAGGTCTCTACAGGTGGAAAACAGAAGCTGAAGCCCCCTTTTACCCATCTCATTCAAGGAGTCTGTGTCTGTGGGCAGAGAGACACCAATTTGTTGAAGTCTACGGAGATCTCTTAGCCATAGTTCCTACCTAAATAGGAAGTATGGGTGCTACGAATGAATATGGGGTATACACAACTTCTCCTGCTGCATTCTCTAATTTGTGGTTATTTAACATAGATCTTAAGTGTGTACAAGGCTTTAAAAGGTGTTAAATGTACAGCACTCACTTCCATATTGAACCGGAAGGCACGGTTAGCCTCCTCTACGATGCTCTCCTTGGCCTCACTCTCCAGGTCCAGTGTGTTCAGTCGGGCCCTATACAGCTGCTTGAACTGCTGGGCATTAGTGACATTATCAAACATGTAGAACTGGACACCCTGCCCATCACTGGGGAGATGCAGAGCTCTCTGAGCCACCTTCTTCAAGATCTGTCCTCCTGACAGGTCCCCCATGTAGCGGGTGTAGGCATGAGCCACCAGAAGCTCCGGTTGGTGAAGACCCAGATGATGGATCTGCTCAACATAGGCTTTAGTAGCATCCGAGCACTGAATGGCCTCTTCCCAGTTGTCTCCATAAAAATAGAGAAGATCCTTCTTCAGAGCCTCAGCCCGGTGAAGCTCCTGTGGGAAATATAGCGGGGCGATGGCTGGGTGTTCTTTATTCCGGTCTAGTTCCTCCTCCAGAGCGGAGTATGTATAGAAGAGCGCGGCGGTGGCCAGCTGTGTATGACAGAAACACCTTTTACAGCTTGGTTTTCCAAAATAATTTAGCAGAAGAATACATAAATTATATACGTAAATTATATCGGGGATAGTTAGGACAAGAAGCAGCTTAGAATAATAAACAAGGATACAATTCAAGATATCCCTTTTGTTTTTAATCTAAAAGTAAAAAACAAGACATTTAAAAAAAGGGAACTTTACAAAGAAAAAAGGTAAAAGCCTCCGATAATTCTTACACATAGCTCTGGTTGTCAGTTTCTAAATTAAGAGCTTGAAAAACGTGAATTCTACCTGTTGCCTTAACCCCTTCCAGTCTGGACACTTTCACCCCCTTCTTGTCCAGGCCAGCTTTCAGCGCTATCACACTTTGAATGACAATTGCGCGGTCATGCAACACTGTACCTTAATGAATTTTTTAGCATTTGTTTGAGACAGATAAAGCTTTATTTTGGTTGTATTTATTCACCACTGGGATTTTTTTTTTTGCTATATAAATTATAAAAGTCCAAACATTTTGAAAAAAAATGTTTTTTTTTTCAAAATGTTTTTCTTATAAAATTTTGCAAATAAATAATCTTTCTTCATAAATCTTGGCCAAAATGTATTCAGCTATCTTTTTAGTAAAAAAAAAAAAAAACCCAAATTAGTTTATAACCAAAAATTATAATTTTTCAAACTTTTTTATATTATTTGTTTTTTTTTAGTAACATACTGTCACCCTAGCAGTACACTGTCACCACTGTACTACTTGTGGGGGGTGATGAAGATTTTTTTTTTTTACACCAATTGCTTTTACCCCAATAAAGACTGTAAAAGCAATCATTCTTCTTTCTTTCTGGCTGCATTCTTGCAACCATTGAGAAATACTGTGAGAGCTGTGATTGGTCATAGCTTGTCACATGGTACAAGACTGTTGAGAATAGCCTTGTACCATGTGACCTCTGTGATCACAGGTAGTAAGCAATGTTAGAAGTGACATCTTTCCTACTACTATTCATGTGATCACTGATTGGCCAATCAGTGATCACATGATCGGGACCTCACACAGAGGTCCTTTACAGCAATCGGTGTTCAGCTGTGTCCGGATGACACAGCGGGCACCGGATCGTGGTGCCGCGCGCTCCCAGGGAGCACGCACAGGCAGGGAAGCAGGACGTTTATAAACGGCCACCTGCTCCCGCACAGCTCCCATCCAGCCGTTTATGTACATGGGTCGGACGGGAAGTGGTTAAAATGTTCCCTCCAACACCTTGAGTAGCAGCCACCTAAAAGTGGTTGTAAAACACAAACATGAAATATGAACAAAGCATATCCCTCTATAGTGTGTACTTGTCTCAATTAAGAGCACCAAGTGTCATTTCCGTCTGTTGTTTCGTTCCTCTGCTATCAGTATGAATCGCTTCTGACAAGTTTTCCTGACACCAAGAGAAAAATGGTGACAGGGGAGGGAGCTCCAGCATAAGCCTGTGATTGACAGCCTCAGCTCTGTGCCTGTGTAAAGGGGGTGTGCCCCTTCTAATCACCTCTCACTGAGCTCTGTAGTGTGTAATTTCTGCTCTCTACCCACTGCTTTCTGAGAGCTCAGATAAGCTTTATAAAAATTCAGCACTTGAAACCGATGTAGAGAAGGAGAAGACTGCAGATAAACAAGTACAACATTTGTAGGAAGATTAGTTTAATCTCCGTGTATCACCTGAGGCTGGTCACTTCACTGGGTATATGTAAAGGTTTACAACCACTTTAATACTTTCCATCAGCCTTGTCCCTTGCAGCAAAGTAATTGCAGAAAAAAAGTCCAAGTCACATTTAGCTATTATTGCACATGGCACTGCTTGGCCCATTCATTCCTATGGCTGGCCCAGACAACCAAAGGAGCTCAAATTCAGAAATAGGGTAAGAACATGTCCGTAACATTCTACAAAGTCTGTACAGCAGTGGGCAAGGCAAGAAGCAAGAATCTCCAAAGTGGGGGGGGGGGAGGCTGCCCCTCGGTGGGGTAGGCGGCTTTCAGGACAACCCCACAAAAACAGAAGCTGTTCTTTAATCAGCTGAGGGCAGAGGACATGAGAGGACATGACTTGTACACCCTGACCTGCTGCCCCTCTGCCATTCCCTCCCCTTCTCCCCCTTGGACTTGCCAGTGAAAGCTATGTAAATACGGCAGCTGTAATAGCTGCTGCCAAAAAAACAGACCTTTTGTCCTATTCAGACAAGGGACAGAGATAGGGAGATAGAAAGTATCATTGTTAGTTTTGTGTTTAGTCTGTTTCAAGCATCTGCAGATCAAAAAGGGATGAGCTTCAATCTTCAATGATGTGAGTTAAAGAAACCGAACCCAAAAAAAAAAAAAAAAAATGTATTTTTTCTTCTGAATAAAATATGTTCCCATTTAATCCCTGATTAACCCTTCGTTTACCCCATGTAACCCTGAAAGTAGGGTTAAAGTCAAATGTTTTCCTAAATAAGGTAGAAATTAATACAACTTACAAGCAATTGAATTTTTTTAAATGTTCTCCTTTTTCAATTAATCTTAGAGTCAGCGCTAAAAGGTCAATCTCCTCTGAAAGGACATTCAGCCCGGGTTCACACTTCTGTGGTGCGGTATATCGCATGGGATTCGCACAGGAACCGCACCGCATTCCTGTGCAAATCACATGCGTTTGTATACATTTCTACGGCTCTAATCGCACCAAAAACGTGCAGGACCCTTTTTTGGGTCCGCACTAGAGTTGCATTGCATAGCTACTCACACCTATTAGATCCTATTGTGCACATCGCACTGCATGTTGCGGATCGCTTTCGGTTTGTTGTTAACTTAACATAAACACCCGCAGTGGTTCGCATGAATGGGGTGTGATTCTGATGCGGATCGGAATTCGCACTGAAAACGCTGAACCCGGGCTGAAAGGGACATCGGATTTTTAGCGCAGACTCTGAGATTGATATATTTTTCTGCCGCGGTGGCAGAGGTTTTCAGCAGCTGTAGTTATTTGGGAAACCCTACCTCTACCGCACTGATATTCAATAATTATCCTTTTGCATGAGCCATTATGTTCCTGTTCTCTGTGTGCCGCCAAGGCCTATGGAATTCTATGAGAGTATCTACAACCAGGGCTGAAACTAGGAGGGGGGAGCCCCATGTACCCCAGGCCCTGCATTGAGAGGGGCACCGCCTTCCCCATGCTCCTCCATGGGTACGTGCAGCCTCCCGGTCACCAGAGCTGAATCGAGCATAAGGCTACTTAGGCTCCGTGTGAAAGAATGTCTAGTTTCGCCATTGTCTACAACATGTGCACTCCGGTTCTGTACTACAACTCTACGTACAGCTGTCCAGAGCGCCACACGCAGCCAGCAAGAGGGACACAGAGCAAAAGTCACATGTCTCCTCCTTCACAGTGGTGACCGACAGCGGTTCTGTGTCCTTCATTGGCTCTGGTTGTGTGTGCAATGCTCTGAGTGGTAGTAGCGGGAGGATACACATTGCGGAGATTCACACAGGACTTCACAGGTCCCAGAGACACAGAGAGAATGGAAATTTAGCGGCATGGGCAGGAGAAATCTTAAAAAAAAAAAAAAAAAAAAAAAAAAAAGGAACCCCAGGAAAGGAAGTTAAAAAAGAAAAGAAAAAAAGTTACCGGAATTCAGAAACATTTTTACTTTATCTTTAAGTAATGGCAACGTTTTTGTCAATTAACCGCTTCCACACCACCCTATAGCAGAAATACTGCAACGTGGCGGTACGGGTGTGCAAAATCACATATATATAGCACCAACCTTAAACAGTTCCCTCTTGATCCGCCCCTTCAGAAAGTCCTTCACAAACTTGGTATTTTCAGCCTTCTCGTGAGATTCCTTGGTGCCCTCTTTCAGGAGCTCTGACAGGTCGGTGGGTCTGGGTGGGAGCAACAACAATGTTCAGAATCAAACAGAGGTGTCAAGCACACTACACTGATGTACTAGATATTATGTTCCGACACACTTTTCTCGCTGTATACTGATCCTGTAAGAAGAAGCGAATAAGGGGACATATGATCACTATGTATAAATTGTCTATATAATAAACATCATGCAAAGTTGTCCACTTTAAAAGCGGAGCTCCACCCAAAACAGGAAGTTCCGCTGTAAAACTTTGTCCCCCGCTCCTGATTAAGGATCGGCACCTTTGGGGAGCAAGGGGGGGGGGGGTACCCGAATTTGACAGGTACCCGCTCCCACTTCCGCTGAGATCACCTAGGCAATGACACATGACAGGTCCCAGAAGACTACGGGGCCATTTACAAAGTTCAGCACTTCTCGCACATGCGTAGTGGGCATGTGAAGCCGCAAGCTGTCACAGCCGGGTTCCCACACTGATGATGCTGTTGTGGGCTTTTGAATCATGTCTCAAGAATATGACTTTTATCAAGACATAATATTATATGGCAAACAGCTCAGCAATAGCCGGATGCTAAGAGTTAATTTTGTCTTGGTTGAACCATCTAGCTAGAGAAATGTAATGGGTAAAGGGATTGTTTTTCTTTCCTCCTAGAGACAATACTATTTTAAAGTTCTCAGGTGATCAAACACCATTATTCAGACTTCAATAAGCAGGTAAACATATACAAGGTCTGGACATGACAATAGAGGAACCAAACTGATTGTCTGAGAGCTTAACCAAAACCTGTAGAGTGTGATGAACCAACAGACCTCTGAAACTATTACTATCTACTATTGTTCACCAAGGGTGAAAGCATTAACAATTGTTTACCATGAGCCAAATACAAGGGCTAGGCAAACAGAGATTTTTTTTCCCTACACAGAGGGAATGTTGATGCTGAAACAAAGGGGTGAAATTCAGGACATTTAAGTCTAAAAGTTCACTGTATATCATTACAAAAATGTATTACAAAAACAGATTATAAATAAGATGTCATAGACTTTAAACACCACTAAATACTCAGCAATGGGAACTATATATCACTAACTTGAGTATTGAGATGATGGGAAGTAAGATGTATTATAAACTAGCATTAGTTACATGTCTTATCAGGAAACAAACAGGATGATACTTCAAGGAGGAATAACCGAATATACACCTATATTCCATGGTCCCTATTTAGAATATCATAGGTATGATCACTGCTATATCTGGAAAGTGCTGTATATTTTATTCCTGAAATTACCTGAAGATTCCACCCAAGATATGAGTCATATCAAATACTCACATTGTTCTGTGATACATGACCGCCACCTGGCGGGCAGGTGAGAAATAGCTTATGTACACACATTTCTCAACTAGCCAATCAGGAAGCCTGGTGGGAAGGTATCTTAGAACAATGGACTAGTGGATATAAAAAGCCCATGTGCTGTAACAGAGAAAAAAAAAAACCTCATGAAAAAGAAGAACCCTCATAAGACCTCATGGAAAGACCTGACATCTGAAGAAGATCTCTGCTGAAATAATTACTCTTCCATCTTTTCAAACTTCCTAAAACTTTAAACCTCTAATCTTATAACTTCCTACATTCTCCCCTATTGAATCTATCACTTGCCTATATATCAGTCTAAAGGCGTTCCACTGCCAGCTAAATCCACGGGAGAGTTGCCTAGTCTGACGTCCGGGTGTGGTGAGATGTTTATTTGATGTTGTATTAATTATTTCCTCTGTTGTGTAGAATCATAAAAATTACCGAAGTGTATTACAACAATATTGGGTAGTTAGATATATGTAGTCAGATACTGTGTTACTGTTAAAAATTGTTTATTGCCATATTATAAATTTTTCCATATTTCATAATTTATTGAATATTAATAACCAGAGTATCACATATCAAGGGCTTACTTCTTGCAGGCCTATGGCCACGGCGTGTAAGAATATAACCTTTGAGATATTCGAAATTATTAATTATTAATAAATTTAATAATATCATATCATTTAAATTTGTGATTGATGTAATTAGTTAGAGACATTATTAGTGTGTCTTACATTGGTAGGATATATTTTTGATTGTGTGTACCAATATTCATTTATCACCAGTCTTTTGTGTTTTGTGTTAATATATATATAATTTTTGTACATAAATAAATTTTTATATTTATCTATTATAAGGCAAATTTTGTGTGTATGGTACGAAATCATATTGGCTAAAAGAATTCAAGGTATAATAATAAGTGGTGATCAAATTATCAAGGTGTCCAAATTATTGGTTTACTAAATATTTGCCGTATTTTAACGGCTGGAGGCACTGTAATATTTCATCTAAGGGAAAGGGACACGCCCTTTATAAATAATATATATCCTTACATAAACCACCACAACATAAATTTGGAGGCACTGCTGAGAGCCATAGAAATCGTACCATAACACAAAACGCACTGGTGATTGTATATTTGTACACGTTATCAAACATATATTTTGTATCAAAATGGCATCCAGTAATCACGGATCCACCTCTTCCAAGCATAACGAGGAAAATATGGCGGCCCAAGGTATTGAGGAAGAAACTCTGAAGCCAGCCCGGAAAGCTGCCGGTGCTTGGCAGAATTATGTTGAATGTGGAGTAATAGATTATCTCCGCAAGAGATTGAATTTGGGGGATAGCAATAATGAATTTGTGGATGAAGAGAAGGAGCAGGCCATGAATACCTTTGAGGACCTGTTCAACCAAAAGGGCCAGGTTGTTGGGTTTTTAATAGCATTTGCTGGAGCAGAAAGTGATAGAAGCCGTGACAGACTTCTCCTAGAAGCTTGGCCCATGTTATGGTTCATGACCGCTGGAGCTGCCCAGCAGACCAGGACTCTAAGGGAAGAGTTGTCAGAGGCCCGCCTCTTGTTAGAAAGCAAAAATCAGGACATTGAGTCTTTGAAAGGGAAGCTTGGTCATGCCGGTGTTCGTTTAGACGAATCCGAGAAACATTATGATAGATTGGTCGGAGACTTTCGAAGTGCTCAGGACCTATATGAAAGAAACTTTCAGGAATTAAAACAACTTCAAAAGAAGTATCAGGACTTAAAAGATGAGGTGGAGTACTTCAGATCAGAGAGGTTATCTCCTGTCAAAATTAAAGTTCACCCAGGGGATAAGCATGACCAGTCAGAACTTACCTTGATAAAATCTGAGCAGAAAACTCTGGAGGAGCAGATTATAAGGTTGACGGCCCAAATAAATTCTGGGGTCCAAAGACGGACCAACCCAGTCAAGCCAGAGGCTGATGAGCGGAGATACCCGCATCACAGCGAAGTATCTGATAGTGAGTCAGGGTCAGAATATAGGTCACCTCCTAAGCTTTCAAGATACACTCCAGAGCGCTCTGAAGAAAGATATGAGGTTTCATATAGGCAGGAAGGGAAATCCCAGGGGTCATTCAGGAGATATGACACCCCAAAGGTCATTAAGTTCCTGAAGGACACTGTTCCTATGTTTTCTAAGAAAGGGTCCCTTGAAATCACCGAACACATGAAAACATATGAACAGACGTTAGAGATTCTGGGCATTAGAGATGACCACACCAAAATAGAATTGCTGCCATGGGTGTTTGAGGAGAAATACCGGCAATTCTTTGAGACCTTGAGGGCCTATTCCAATCAGTCCTGGAGAGAGGTTAAACATAAGTGCCACATGGAATTTGGGCCTTATAAAACTGTAACCTCTGCCAAGGCTGCGGCCTACAATTTAAAGTGTGGTCCTCACCAAAGCCCTGCAGAATTTCTGGCTGTCCTCAGAAATGCCTATTTCCTGGCTGAAAAGGATCCCAATCCTAACCAGCCAGAATTCAAGACACTATTCTATGAAGCATTACCTGCTTACATAAAATTGGGACTTGCAAAGGATTACAGAAAGGGATGCTCTCTTGATTGGTTGGTGAGAGAGAGTGACTATTTATTCTCGATCCAACAGTCCAGTGAGGGCGGGATAAAAAGAGAACCTAAAAATAGCCCCAAGATAGTAGCAGCCACTACCGTTTCCCCTCCAAATCCAAATGTGCAGGCAGAGAAGAAATCATATGCGGAAGTAGTCCGTGGGGGTAAAACCAATGGTTCCCCTAGATTTGCACCTCAAACCCAGCAAGTGAAGGAGGTCCATAACTTTGCACCCCAAAACCAGTGGGTGAGAAAGGATAGGCAAAAGCCAGGGAACTACGGTAGTGGAAGTGAGAAGAATAAAAAGTATGGTAAGGGCCAGTACAGTGATGAAAATCAAAGGAGGCAATGGTATCCTCAGAGGTTCTATTATCCTCGCCAAAACCAACATGGGAATTTTTATGGGAACCCCAATTTCAACAGGAACCATAATTACAATAAGAATCCCAATTTTAATAAAAACTCCGATTTCCAAAGATTTCCTCCACGCCAAGAACACCCTCAGGCTCAAAGGGGGGATACAGTACCCCAGGCTCCCTTTAATAACAGGGAGACCCCAAAACCTCAGAGAGAACAATGGCGTCGGGACCAGAGCAGTAGTTCTGACTCTGAGTCTCATTACCAGTCTCGTCCAAAATACAAGCGCAAATATAGGAAAAGGGAGAATCAACAGAATGACTCCTCTGAGCGTATTGGACAAATAGAGGCACAGGTCAGCAAAATGGCTGAACAAATGGACAGGCTTGTCACTCAATTTCCATCCAATCCTTTTTTAGGAGCAGCTCCTGTGACCAACCAAGGGTCACAGAATTAACAGGCAACCAAGCCTTAAACCAACAGGGGAGGACACGGAGTCAAATGACAGGAGATGTGTGCCCCGTCCCTGACACGCCTACTAATGGAGAAGCTAGTTCTCAAAGGGGGACCAGTTGTTGGTTATTAATGATTCTCCTGTTTTTCAGTGTCCATCTATTGCCCCTAATATAGTCGCGGCATCGGAAGTCGTCGGGATTGACAAGCCAGACGGAGCACCAACTTCTAGTTGTGCTTCTGTCTTGAGACAGTCCAAGAATCCCACCAGGGAGGATAAGGGTGATGTGTCCACCACATGCGGTGAGATAAGAGCCAGTCATATGTTATTGAAGGGCCCACAGATCTTCAACCACACTAATTTCATGTGTGAGCTGACTGAATCTGATGGGAGATATTATGCCACGGTGCAGGTGCAGGATGCCAGTGATCTTTCGATTGTCGGCTTAATAGACACTGGATCCCAAGCAACCATCATGTCACAGGAGCATTTTGACAAAGTGGCGAATGTCATGCCCACCAAGCCAAGACTTAAAAGTTTTGACAGCTCATTGATTGGTGTAGGTGGAGACCCTTTACAAGTCATGGGTACCGCCTGGCTTAAACTGAAACTGGGTAATAAGGAACTGAGACACCCCATCATCATTGCTAGCATATCACAGCACCACATGATAATTGGGATGGACTTCCTAAAAAGGCTGAACACCATAGTTGATTGTGTGAACCAAGTCCTGTGGTCACAGGTAAATACCCCAATTAAATATGGGAAACTTAAAACTCCCCATTCCCGACAACACTGCCACCTGGTGGAAGAAAGGCCTGGATCATTAGAAATCCATTTCAGGAACAGCCAACTTCCTGATATAACGGTTATCAAACCTGATGACCATAACCCTATCAGAAGAGATGAGGAACACATTTTTAGAATTCCCCAAGATAAAATCAAAGATATTTCCCTCCAAGATGACATCCTTACGATATCTTTTCATCAGGAGGATAAACCAAGAAAAGGGGGAGATCACACCCAATTCTTGACAGGTATTGAAAGGGTTAACAGCGACTTGTTTATCCCCATCCGGATAAATGGTCTTAATAGGTCAAAATATGCCAAACTAGATTTGAGACAGGAACACAGCTTTGTAAGCCATGGGTTGATAAAACACCTGACCGAAATGGAAATGATCCGTTTCTCCACACCTCAGCGTCATTGGATTTCAGACTCCCTTGATGACTCTGATGATTACAATTCAATGGCTAGGTGTCTCTTAAACGTCACTGTAGGAAACAAAACAGCCACCCATGTGTTCCTAGTCTTGGATAATCCCCAAACTAAAATTTATTTTGGCAACGATGTATTACATCGCTTTGCAATGCAAGTCGACCTAATTAATGACTGTTTATGGAGTCGACTAAAGGGGGACCCCGAAAAATACCAAAATCTGGACTTAGCTTTAAAATCCCAGCAACAGATGCCTTATGCTGTTGAAGTCCAGGTAGCCCAGAGGATTACAATTCCTAAGGGCATAAATAACTTCATACTCCCCATCCAAGTTAAAAAGGGACATAGACTGAAGGGGTCAGATGCATTAGTATGCCTCTCCCATAAAATGCAGGGGGAGGGACTGAACATTACACACACGCCCCTAGTCAACACACATCAATCCCCGATGTACATTTACGTACATAATCTGTCCAATCAGGACATCGTCTTACCCAAAGAGACCCTTATTGGTCTAGCGGTAGAGACTGAATATTACACCTTTGGGGTCACTAACCAGGTGATTGGACTCATCCCCGATGAATATTTGTCGGAGGAACAATTAATTGAACAAACATTCCATTCATTACCAGAGGGTATTTTCACCATAGAGTCCATTTATCCATTCGATTCTAAAGATGGCACCTGTCGAGTCGAAGAGACATCAATTGTCTTTGATCACCCAATCAAAGAACAAGAGTACCCCAAAGAACCTGGATGGCAGGAGAACACACACACACATCACATACCCAATGACCTCACCACGAAACTTGAAGAGGCATATGAGATAGGTCAGCCGGAAAGCTTTCCTGGATTCAAGGAGTTAGTGGAAGAGATGGTGGCCCTCGCCGACACGTGTGCCAGTGATCTCGACCGACAATTGCTCCGAGAGCTTCTCCTTGAATTCCAAGAGATCTTTGCCAAGGATTCTTACGATTGTGGGACTACTGACCTACACATCGCTAGGATCCAAACAGATCCAGATGCCCCACCAGTATTCGTAAGACAGTATAGGTTACCATTAGCTTCCTATGAATCTCTAGCTGAGATTATCAGGAAGTTACATGAAAGGGGTATAATTAGGCCCATCCACAGCTCCTACAACCACCCGATCCTGGGTATTTTAAAACCCAATGGACAATGGCGTTTATGCGCTGATCTCCGTCAGCTGAACAAACGTGTGTACATGTCAGGATGGCCGGTCCCATACATAGACCAGTGTCTCGCCCAGCTCCAAGGATCCCAGGTTTTCACAGCTTTGGATTGTGCACAGGGGTATTGGACCATAAAGGTGAGTGAGGAAGACCAATACAAACTGGCCTTCAGTTTTGGGAATCGACAATATTGTTGGGTACGAATGCCTTTCGGATTCATAAATTCCGGACATGAATTTGCTGTGTTCATGCACAAGGCCATGCCAGACGCCTTCGAAAGGGGGACGTTGGCATATGTGGACGATATCCTGATCAAAAGTACTGATATGGCCAAACACATTACAGAACTTCGGCATGTCCTGGGCCAATTAAAAGCAGCAGGAGTAAAACTGTCCTTACAAAAAGCCCAGTGGTGTCGCACGAAGGTAAACTTCCTAGGCCATGAAGTTACTGCTGAAGGTTTGAACCCACAAAAGAAGAAAGTTGAGGCGGTTCTGAATTGTAAAGTCCCTACTAACCTTAAAGAATTGAGATCCTTCCTAGGTATGGTAAACTACTCGCGTAAGTTTATTGATAATTACGCCGAGATAAGCAAGCCACTGCTTCACCTACTGAAGAAGGATGTCGAATGGTCGTGGGGTAAGAAACAGGAGGACGCCATGAAGGAATTAAAGGAACGTCTCACACAAGCTCCGTGTCTCGGATATCCCGAAGGGGGTAAAAATTTCTATCTAGAGACAGGGTTTACGCAGGTAAGTATGAGTTCTGTTCTTTACCAGAAACGTGATGATGTCAGTAAGGTGATTGCCTATGCCAGTAAAACTTTGTCCCCGGTTGAAGTAAAGTTCAGTGACTGTGAAAAAGCTCTATTGTCCACCGTGTGGGCATTACAGAATTTCCGCAGTTACATTCAGGGAGAGAGAATCATTGTTGAAACGGCACACCAGCCTTTACAGTATTTAAAGAGTGAACGTATCAAGGGAGGAAATGTGTCTAATAGCCGCATCACTGCTTGGACTTTGTCTTTGCAAGGGTGGCCTCTTGAAATTCGGTACAAACAGAACAAGGAAAGTCCAGTAGCCCAGGGCCTAGCCGAGCTCCATGATTGTTCCGCAACTACGCCTGCTATGGAGGGCCCGGACACTGACTTTCTGGAAGAACAACTGTTCTCTCCCTACAAGGTTTACGATGAAGAATACTGTAAACAGCTGCCGTGTGTATATGTGGATGGTTGTGCTTTTCATCACAAGGATGGGGAACAGCTCCAACTAGTGGCAGGTATTGGAATCGTTTGGACCCAAGGTGTCACCCCAATTTCTGTGGGATACAAACTTGGACCAAAAAGCAGTCAGGTTGCTGAACTTACTGCAATTCTTAGAGCAGTTGAGATGGCTATAGAGTTCAACATCACAGAGTGTGCCATCATCACCGATTCCAATTATGTCAGGAATAGTTTTGTGGAGTATTTCCCTAGGTGGAAGCGAAACAACATGAACAAGAGTAATCACAAGCCCGTGAAACATGGTAAGCTCTTTTGTCACATTGATGAACTGGTAAGGTCCAATGATCTCACTCTGCACTTCAAGAAGACCAAAGGCCACTCCAAGGTTCTAGGTGCCGAGAAAGAAGGGAACGATCTGGCCGATTCTCTAGCCAAGGAAGGGGCAATCACCGGTGAACTGATAGACATTGACCAATTTTTAGGTACCGTACAGATTGAAGCTGTCACCAGGCAACAGGCCAGAACAGCTGGTGATCCGAATGCATTACAGTGGAGTCACGATTCTCCTAGTGAGGATTTAATTACTGCCCAAAAAGAAGACCCAATAATTGGCTTGTTTTATAGTCATATAGAAGATCCCAACCAAAATCCCATAAATAAGGAAGTATATAGTGGGAAGGAGGATTTACGTATCTTAATGAAATCCAAATCCCAATTCTCTTTATACCAGGGATTGTTGATACGAACCTCAAAGGGTGGCGTACAACAATGGGTCGTCCCACTTAAATTTAGAGGTTTGATGCTACAGCATGCCCATGATGCTCCCACTTCCGGTCATCGTGGAGAGAAGATCACGTATGAGATCCTGCGGGATTATGCCTACTGGCCTCATATGTTGCGTGATGTGAAGGAGTACTGCCAAGGTTGCCTAATATGTCCCCAATTTCAACCTACCAAGCCAACTCACAGAGCACCTCTCCAGAAGAGGGGGATATGTATGCCTTGGTCAGACCTTCAGATGGATTTTATTGGGCCAGTAACAAAATCTTCACGAGGAAATCGGTATATGTTAACAGTTACATGTTTATTCACCAAGTATGTCGAATGTATACCAGCACCAAATAACAGCTCCGAGACATGTGCTGCATTGCTAATAAATCATGTATTTTCTCGTTTTGGTTTACCTCAGAGGATAGAGTCTGATAGAGGATCGCACTTCACTAGCGAAGTGATGGCCAAATTGTGGAAAATTTTGGGGGTTAAAAGGAAATTGCATATCGCCTATCGGCCAGCCTCTAGTGGTGGTGTAGAACGATACAATCAGACCATCGTTAATGTCCTTAAGAAATTTGTTAAGGAAACAGGCAAAGATTGGGATGTCAAACTCCCGCTGGTCCTGATGGCGTTGAGGGCTACTCCGAATACAGTTACAAAAATGTCATCTTTTGAACTGATGACAGGTAGACGGATGGTACTGCCCCAGCACTTATTGTATCGCACTACAGATCAAAATCTGATCAATGCTACCACCACACACCAGTACATAGAGGATTTACGTAAACATCTGCAATATGCTTTTGCCTTTGCCCAGCGAAATTTGGAAAGAGCTGCAACTAGTGCTAAGACATACTATGATCTCAAAACCTCCAAGAAGGAATATGAGATTGGTGACAAGGTCTATCTATACAACTTTGCAAGAGACCAGATCAAGGAACGGAAATTCCTTCCATCTTGGAAAGGTCCGTTCTCTATCATTGATAAAATTTCTCCGGTCGCATATAAATTGCAGGTTACCCGGTATGGTGAAATCAGTGATAGATGGGTGCACATCAACCAATTACGTGCTTGCCATCCGAAGTCTCAATTGCAGTTGTTGGAAGACTGAACCCACCAATTCCTATCTGGAGATATTGAGATCATTATTAAATTTCCTTTAAACATATAATTCATCTTTTGCCTTACAGGATCCAGTAATATAATTTTATGTATATCCATTACTCAAACTGTTCATTTTAATAATTTAGAAAGGAAGGCCCAGACTATGACCAGACCGGCGATCGGAGGTGTCAATGACCGGACCCTAGAAGGAAGCTATAATGTCCTGTGGGAAAGACCAGATGCCAGAGATCGATCCGGAGACGATAACCTGATGTCCCAGGCCACCAAGGGCCAGTCCAGAGGAAAAAACCCGCCTAGGAGACCGTCTAAGAGACCTGTCGTGCGGAGGACCCATGGACCCCAAGGTGGATGTGCCAGGCCAGGCCGGCCTCATCACAAGACCAGGATCGTCATCGGAAGTGTCCATCTAAAGACGCCGAGTCAAGTTGAGGAACAACCAGCATTACCGCTGCCATTTTGTTATCGGAAATTTTTTTTTTATTATTTCATTCCCTTCACCGGAGAAGACGAACAATCACTCTAGCCAAAAGCCCCACTCATGTTTTGCGACACAGACACCCCTATACACGTGCCTGTACCCCAAACAAAGGGGGATTTTGTTGTGGGCTTTTGAATCATGTCTCAAGAATATGACTTTTATCAAGACATAATATTATATGGCAAACAGCTCAGCAATAGCCGGATGCTAAGAGTTAATTTTGTCTTGGTTGAACCATCTAGCTAGAGAAATGTAATGGGTAAAGGGATTGTTTTTCTTTCCTCCTAGAGACAATACTATTTTAAAGTTCTCAGGTGATCAAACACCATTATTCAGACTTCAATAAGCAGGTAAACATATACAAGGTCTGGACATGACAATAGAGGAACCAAACTGATTGTCTGAGAGCTTAACCAAAACCTGTAGAGTGTGATGAACCAACAGACCTCTGAAACTATTACTATCTACTATTGTTCACCAAGGGTGAAAGCATTAACAATTGTTTACCATGAGCCAAATACAAGGGCTAGGCAAACAGAGATTTTTTTTCCCTACACAGAGGGAATGTTGATGCTGAAACAAAGGGGTGAAATTCAGGACATTTAAGTCTAAAAGTTCACTGTATATCATTACAAAAATGTATTACAAAAACAGATTATAAATAAGATGTCATAGACTTTAAACACCACTAAATACTCAGCAATGGGAACTATATATCACTAACTTGAGTATTGAGATGATGGGAAGTAAGATGTATTATAAACTAGCATTAGTTACATGTCTTATCAGGAAACAAACAGGATGATACTTCAAGGAGGAATAACCGAATATACACCTATATTCCATGGTCCCTATTTAGAATATCATAGGTATGATCACTGCTATATCTGGAAAGTGCTGTATATTTTATTCCTGAAATTACCTGAAGATTCCACCCAAGATATGAGTCATATCAAATACTCACATTGTTCTGTGATACATGACCGCCACCTGGCGGGCAGGTGAGAAATAGCTTATGTACACACATTTCTCAACTAGCCAATCAGGAAGCCTGGTGGGAAGGTATCTTAGAACAATGGACTAGTGGATATAAAAAGCCCATGTGCTGTAACAGAGAAAAAAAAAAACCTCATGAAAAAGAAGAACCCTCATAAGACCTCATGGAAAGACCTGACATCTGAAGAAGATCTCTGCTGAAATAATTACTCTTCCATCTTTTCAAACTTCCTAAAACTTTAAACCTCTAATCTTATAACTTCCTACATTCTCCCCTATTGAATCTATCACTTGCCTATATATCAGTCTAAAGGCGTTCCACTGCCAGCTAAATCCACGGGAGAGTTGCCTAGTCTGACGTCCGGGTGTGGTGAGATGTTTATTTGATGTTGTATTAATTATTTCCTCTGTTGTGTAGAATCATAAAAATTACCGAAGTGTATTACAACAATATTGGGTAGTTAGATATATGTAGTCAGATACTGTGTTACTGTTAAAAATTGTTTATTGCCATATTATAAATTTTTCCATATTTCATAATTTATTGAATATTAATAACCAGAGTATCACATATCAAGGGCTTACTTCTTGCAGGCCTATGGCCACGGCGTGTAAGAATATAACCTTTGAGATATTCGAAATTATTAATTATTAATAAATTTAATAATATCATATCATTTAAATTTGTGATTGATGTAATTAGTTAGAGACATTATTAGTGTGTCTTACATTGGTAGGATATATTTTTGATTGTGTGTACCAATATTCATTTATCACCAGTCTTTTGTGTTTTGTGTTAATATATATATAATTTTTGTACATAAATAAATTTTTATATTTATCTATTATAAGGCAAATTTTGTGTGTATGGTACGAAATCATATTGGCTAAAAGAATTCAAGGTATAATAATAAGTGGTGATCAAATTATCAAGGTGTCCAAATTATTGGTTTACTAAATATTTGCCGTATTTTAACGGCTGGAGGCACTGTAATATTTCATCTAAGGGAAAGGGACACGCCCTTTATAAATAATATATATCCTTACATAAACCACCACAACAATGCCGGTGCCAGGGAGAGAAGGCGGCCGGTGAAACCAGCGATGGTGAGGACACTGCCGGACCAAGGGACAGGTAAGTGGCTGTATAATAAAAGTCAGCAGCTACAGTTTTTGTAGCTGCTGACTTTTTTTCTTCAGGTGGAACTCCGCTTTAAGATCATTGAAAATGGAGCACTCTGGCACTCTCTGTGCCTGGAGGAGTAAAGGTTTAACCTCTTCATAAAGAACAGGCTTCTATACAGTAAGAGCTGTGAAATGTGGAACAGACTTCCCCAAGAGCTAGTTCTGATCACCTCCATAGATCTTAAAACCGAAAGAGTTTCATGTTCCATTCTCAAATGAAGAAGGTCTGGCTACAAAATGCAGCTCCTCTCTGGTGCCGTCCCTCAGACTCTTCATTCTGTGATCCAATGCCATTCCTTCTTTTAGGTTGAATGACGCCCAGCTTCCTTTAATCCACTTTCTGTAAGCCCAAGATGTTAAGGACCCCCATTCTGAAGTTCATCATCAAGCTGACCTGAACCCACAGGAGATGTACTGCGGAATGACGCCAAATCTTTATGTGCTGCCATTCTCTGCAGTACCCCTGACCCACCCATTGCCCGAGGAAGAGGAACCCAAAGAGGCTAGAAAAAAGGTAAGTCTACTGAATTTTTGGTGGGGGTGAGGGGGTTTACGGAGGATTGAAATGGGCAGAATTGTAGTGTAGTAAGCAAATATGGCTGCCCCATGTACGTGTATATCTACAAACTACACAATCTATAAAACATTTAAAAGGATAATAAATCTAAAGAGCATATGACTAACAAGGCCTTCTCCCCTCCCCAGGCTTTGTACATACCTCAGCTTAGCCAGTGACCTTGATCAGAAGCCTCAGCCTACTCTGAGCTGGGGGGGCCAGTACAGGCAGGACGAATGTATTATATATACTGCACACACCTGTCACCTTGAAGTTCTGCCTCATATAGATTACTAGCCCGGGTCACCGGCTGTTCTGAGAAATGTACACAGACGTATATTCAGCATCGGGAGTACTCCTAGGCTTTACATGGATTCTAAACCTGGATACGTTTTAAATGTGTGTTCAAAAAACTCACACGTGTATCTTTAACCACTTCAATGCCGGGCACTTATACATCCTTCCTGCCCAGGTCAATTTTCAGCGCTGTCGCACTTTGAATGACAATTGCGTGGTCATGCAACACTGTACCCATATGAAATTTTTATAATTTTTTTCACACATAGAGTGTTCTTTTGGTGGTATTTAATCACCACTGAGGTTTTTTATTTTTTGCTAAATAAAACAAAAAACACATGAAACTTTTGAAAAAAAACGCACTTTTCTTCGTTTGTTATAAAATTTTGCAAATAAATAACATTTCTTCATAAATTTAGGTCAAAATGTATTCTGCTATATTTCTTTGGTGAAAAAAATAATAATTGAATTAGCATTTTTTTTTTCAAATGTTTCTATTTTTTATTTTTCATTCCATTTTTTTCTGCACACTGTGACCAAAGCAATACAATGTTACCATAGTAACACTGAACTACTCTGGGCAAGTGATCTGAATTTTTTTTTTAACACATTGATTGCGAATACCGATGTATTTCATTGATATTTGCAATCATTTTTACTGAATGAAACTGATTCATTCAGTCTTTTGTTGTGATTAGCTGTGATTGGGCAAATCTGATCACATGATACAGATGGGCTGTGATTGGCCCTGTTTGTATCATGTGACTGCCTTGACCAGTCACAGCTAACAACGTAATTGTATACAATGGATGGTATGACAGGAAGCCATCCATTGTAAACAATTGACATGTGATCTGCTGTGATTGGTCAGTGACAGATCGTGGAGGCCACATGAGTGGCTTGTTTTGACAGCACGTCATATGACGCCCAGTCACAATGGCTAGTGTCCCGCCCGGCCGTCAATCTGCTATAGACTGGGCGGGAAGGTGTTAAAAACCAAATCGTACTCTGAAAACTTCCATGTGTACATCTAAAAATGTTTGATATTTTACCACCCAACCCAGGTTCTATCATGTGACCCCTGATTGGCTATCACAGTGGTCACATGATCAGAAGCCTATGAATGCGCTCTCAGCACAGCAGCCTAGGCCACCCAAGGACATATATGTGCCACATGTGGGTGTTAAAGCCAGTCATCTCTGCAGCTGCATATACTGCATGTGTTACATAGGCGGCAAGAGGTAAATGGCACATGTATATGTTGTACAAGTTCTTTTTTAAAAAGGAGAAGTATGGCCAAAGCTATATTTCTCTAATAGACCACAGGAGCTCGTTCCGCACTCCTGTGACCTGTTTTCAGCCAGCTGTCGATTAATGCCTCTCAGCCAGTCCAGGCTTTGGAAAGATCCCAACTTTAAAGTTGGGATCCACCCAGATGCCTGGACCGGCAGCTAGCTCAGCCTCTCAGCGGGTCGGTGAAAGACTCAGCCAGGAGCTCCTGCTACCCCCCTCCACAGCCCAGGGCTTCAGTGTGCGCTGGAGGGGCAGAGCAGAGAGCGGTGGCTGACAGTCACCATTCTCTGTTTGGAGAACACAGAGATCAGCGGTCTATGATCGCTCAGTTCTCATTCTTAGAAACGGCGGGGGAAGATGCAGCATCGGACCGATGCATCATCCACCTAGGCAAGTATAATTGTTTTTTTGGAAACCCTATACTTCTCCTGTAATGTTAGCAATTCATACGTCATGGTGTGTTACTCCTTTCTGCGGTAAGATCTATTTTAGATATTCCTATTACTTAACCCCCGGTTCACATATATGCGGCCGTGCGGGCTGCGTTTTGCACGGGCACGAGAGCCCATTCATTTGAATGGACTCCTGTGCCCATGACCCGCAGGGAAGAAGTCCCTGCACTTATTTGGAAAAAGCAGCCCGCACGGGCACCTCGGTCCCCAGTACGGTTGTGTTTTCCAGTGCGGACGGCGTGCCATTAGAACTAGTGGCACCTGCACGTGGGTCTGCATTTCTCTGTGCGGGTGGTACGGCTGCACGGATTTTCGTGCGGATCCGCAGCGGCACCCCCCGCATAGATGTGAACCTAGGGTAAAGGAGATTTTATCATTCTGACAGAAATGTCTACAAGAGTGCAATGTTTCTTTTATCACCTTTGTAATATACTGTATTTGTTGTAAGAAATGAAGAGCGGATTAATTACTATTCTCTTCTGTTCCAACTACAGTAAGTGGATGCAGACCAGTCTTCTGTTCCCCATTACAGGCGAGCTATCCAAAGGCCCGGTTCACACCTATGCAGTTTGCTTGTGATCTGTTTCTGCAGTGCGTTTCGGCACATGCATTTCTTGATTCGTTTTGCATTTTCTGTGCTTTTCTTTTTAACCTCTTCACGCCGGCTGCAGACAAATGTGCGGCCTCCCAGTGTCTTGGCCTAGACGCCAAGCGGCTGCACATTTGAGTGCAAATAAAAAAGGACATATGTGCTGTGAGCGTGTGCCCCGAGCACTGCCAGCACACATGTCCGGTACTCACGGAAAGGTCCTGATCTCCTCTTTCGATCTGGACCTTTCCCGATCACGTGACCGCCGTGACGGCGCGTCATGGCGGTCACATGACCCTAACTCCCAGCTTCTGGAACCCTTAAAGGAATGGGAGGCGGCAGCGTGAAGGGGTTAAATCAATTTGTTGTTGAGCAGATTAAAATGTGTCAAAAAACGCTCTGCATACTTTTTTGCAGCATCTCCCCTGAAGTCTATTAAAGCAAAAATGCACCATTTTGCATTTTTTTTCTTCCCAGCAACAGACAAATGTCCACTTTAACAAGAAAGAAAAGAAAAGAAAAAAAAAACAAAAAAAAAAAAACACAAAATGCAGGAAAAATGCATAAAAAAAAAAAAAGCATGTAAAAATGCAAAGCACAATGCAAAAAGCATTAAAAACGGATAGAAAGCAAAAAGCATAGGTGTGAACCAAGCCTAAGTCACAGGTACATAAATGGTAATGATTTACGGTATGCTGTTTAGGACTCTCATACAATTTGTGAAATGCAAGTCAGAGCACAAAACTGTCCAGGCAGGCTACAACTTGCTCTTACCAGATACACCAGCCTCTCTCACCAACAGCAAACAACATGATCAAAGCCTTAACAGAAAATGAACATGATCAAAGCCTTTAAGAAAATATAAAAGTACACAATTTTTTTAAATTTTGGATAGCGTGAAGAGGGATTCGAAAACCAGTCAGGTTTTTATTGCCATCTGAGCCCCAGTTAGGGAGATTCACCTTCTACTGTTCTTCTGTTTACCTTTATCACCATAAAGTAATAAAAAAAAAAAACCCACAAATTTTAAGTTGCCACTAAAACAGTAAAAGAGGGGAAATTTGAAGGGATTTCCTCTCACTTCCTGTTTTGGCTATGGGTCAGGAAGTGAAGTGAAATCTCCCCAATGATACACAAACGGAGAAAACAAAACCTAACCGTAGTTATAAATCCTCCCATACAGACCAGTTCACATCTAAAAATCACACAGAAATGCGGCCTGTTTTCCTGTGTGATTCCTCTTGATTCCCATGCAGTGAGACTTTGCAACCCATTCATTTGGAAGGGACTGCAAATCACAATGGAACTCCAAAAAAACTAGTCCATGCTCTACTTTTCAAAAATGCACTGCACCAAATCGCATGGTACTATGGTACTATGGTGCCATGCAATCCAGTGCCTGCAAATACATTGCATTTGTGATCTGCATTTGGTGTGCTGTAAATATTACACTGGTACCCACAGCAAATCACAAAAGGTAATGCGTTGTGAGCGCAGTGTGGGAAATGCGCATGGAAAGTTCCTTTTCTGCACTGCTTTCTGGTGTGAACAAGCCTTTTACTCTATCCAAAATGAAAAAAATGTTTTGCCTTTAATTTTTCTTTAACCAGTTCCTGCCCTGCCTATAGTCAAATGATGACCAGCAGGACATTCACTGTTCTGGGTGGATGTTGTGATCCCCGGACACAGCAGATAACCGATCAGTGTACTGGCCGCTGCTGGTGCCGTGTGTTTGCTGTGACCAATCACAGTAAATCACTTGACAATTATACACAATGGATGGCTTTCATTCATGCCATCTATTGTGTACTACTGTGCTGCTCGCTGTGATTGGTGACAGTGATCACATGATATAGACAGGGCCAATCACAGCCAATCCGTACCATGTAATTAGATATGGTCACTCACAGCTATCCATAATAGTAAACACTGAATGAATCAATTTCTTTCAGTAAAAATGGTTGCTTATACCAGTGAAATGCACTGGTATAAGCAATCATAATGTGTTTAAAAAAAAAAAACAAACAAACATCCTGATCAGTTCCCCAGAGTAATACAATATATTGCTCTGGTCACAATGTGTTAAAGTAAAAAAAAAACAAAAACATGTATCATATGGGTACAGTGTTGCATGACCGTGCAATTGTCATTCAAAGGGCGACAGCACTGAAAGCTGAAAATTAGCCTGGGCAGGAAGGGGGTCAAAGTGCCCAGTATTAAAGTAGTTAAAAACAAAATCACTGGCCACAAACTCGGAGGTGATGCAGCAGAATATATCACTGCTTGTGGTGAGAAGGCAAAATAGACATTAGCAACTGAGCAACTACAAAAAATAAACGATCAATAAATCTGTGAATGCACAACATTCGGACATGCTAAGAATGTGTGTATTTCATGTTTCTTTTAACCACTTCCCTTCCAGAGGACTTACCCCCCCCTTCCTGAGCAGGCCATTTTTTGTGATAGGGCGCAGCGTTATTTTAACCACTTGCCTACCAGGCACTTATACCCCCTTCCTTACCAGGCCAATTTTCAGCTTTCAGCGCTGCCGCACTTTGATTGACAATTGCGCGGTCATGCAACATTGTACCCATATGAAATTTTGATCATTTTTTTCTCACAAATAGAGCTTTCTTTTGGTGGTATTTAATCGCCACTGGGCGCTTTACTTTTTGCGCTATAAATTAAAAAAAGTGCAAAAAATTTGAAAAAAAAAAAAGTTTATTTGTTTCTTTTATAAAATTTTTCAAACAGGCATTTTTTCTCCTTCACTGATTTGCGTTGATGAGGCGGCACTGATGGGCACTGATAGGCGGCACTGATGGGCACTGATAGGCAGCACTAAAGGGCACCGATAGGCAGTACTAATGAGGTGGCACGGATAGGCGGCACTGATAGACAGCACTAATTAGGGGTCACGGATAGGCGGCACTGATATGCAGCACTGATAGGCGGCACTGATAGGTGACACTGATGATGGGTACTGATAGACGGCACTGACTGGCATCACTTCTGGGCACTGACTGGCGGCACTGACTGGCACAATCCCTGGGCACTGACTGGTGGCACTGACTGGCAGCACTGGTGGGCGGCACTGGTGGGCGGCACAGGTGGGTGGGCACAGGTGGGTGGGCACAGGTGGGCACAGGTGGGTGGGCACAGGTGGGTGGGCACAGGTGGGCACATGTAGGTGGCACTTCTGGGTACAGGTAGGTGGCACTGCAGAGTGGCACAGGTGGGTGCACTGCTGGGCACAGGTGGGGGCACTGCTGGGAACGGGTGGGCAGGGCTAGTGGGCGCACTGCTGGGCGGAACTTGCGGGTGTCACTGCTGGGCACCGATCATCAGGGCACTGATCATCAGTGCCCTGATGATCGGTGCCGATCCCCGCTCTGACAACTGCCGGTTCTCGGCAGTACTTTCCTCACGATCTGACAGCGTGAGGAAAGTGCAGCCGAGAACCGGCACTTGCATTTCCCTGTGATCAGCGTGTCATTGGACACCGCTGATCACGTGGTAAAAGGCCGGTGGGATCGGCCTTTCACCACATCACGTGATCAGCTGTGTCCGTAGGACACAGCGATCACGGAGATCGCCGGGTGCGCGCCCCCTGGGGCGCGCAGGAGAGCGCGTTCTGGGAGGACGTCATATGACGTCCACTCAGAACTGGCCGGCCACGGTGAAGCCGTCATTCGGCTATGCGCGGTCAGCAAGAGGTTAACTGACAATTGCGCGGTCATGCAACGTTGTACATAAACTATATTTATGTACTTTTTAACCCTCAAATAAAGCTTTCTACCTCTGCGGTGTTTATTTTTTTGCGCTATAAACAAAAAAAGACAATTTAAAAAGAAAAACAATATTTTTGACTTTTTGCTATAAAACATGTCCAGTAAAAAAAAAAAAAAAAATCCAAAATCTAATTTCTTCATAAATTTAGGCCAAAATGTATTCTGCTCCATGTCTTTGCTGACAAAAATCCCAATACGTGTAAATTAATTGGTTTACGTGAAAGTTACAGCGTCTACAAATGGCGGTGTAGATACTGGAATTTTTTACATTTTTTTATACTAGTAATGGCGACAATCAGTGACTTATAGCAGGACTGTGGCGGGCATTTTGACACTGGGGGGCAAAATGACTAACTGCCACTGACATCCCCAGTGGCACTAATACAGTGATCATTGCTAAAAAGCACCGACATTTTACTAATGACACTGGGCGGGAAGCGGTTACCATCTGGGGCCGATCAAAGGGTTAACTATGTGCTGTTTTACATCATATTCTGTGTGTTTTACTACGAAGACATACTGCTTTGTATTTCTTTACTGTGCATAGAAATACAAAGCAGCATGTCCTTGCTGGCAAGAGAGAGACCTGTGTTGTTTACACACAGGTCTCTCCTCCGTCTGCGTTACACGGCAATCACTGGGTATAAATATACACACACATACATATATACATACGCGACATGTATACACACATACATACATACGCGACATGTATACACACATACATACATACGCGACATGTATACACACATACATACATACGCGACTTTGCACAGCCCTGCCGCCCTGTAGCAGTATTTCTGCTATAGGGCGGGAGGAAAGTGGTTAAACCAAAATGTAATACTTTCTACGATTAATTTAACAAAACATTGTATTTTAGTAAAAAGCTGAAACTGATTTTTTTTTCAGACTGTAAACTTTTTATAGCAAATTTACATTGGCCCACTTTGTATTGACGTGTTGCTGTCAGTGTAGGTATCATGAGAGTAGCACAGTAATGAACAGAGTTGTAAACTTCAAGTAGCTGGAGCAGAAAAAAAAAAAATAAAATATAAAAAAGGACATACAGTTTTATCTAAAATGAAGCAACTGATATCTGGAGCAACAACCAATCAGCTTCTATATTTTATTTTCAATGCTTAAAGTGATATTAAACCCTCTTTCAACAGCTGATCCAATCACTTACTGAGTACGCAGCTTCTTTATCCTTTAATCCTTTCCTATGTTCCAGTTGAAGCCGATAACATGATCACTGACCCAGGTTTCCTGTTTAATGGTAGCACACTTTTCTTACATCATCCTATGGAGACACCTTTGCATGTAGGGACTAGAATTTTACGCCCCTACACTGTGTGCATCAATAGAAACACACAACCCATAGTCTAGGATGAAAAGGCACTCTCCAGTTCCTCCCTCCTTCCTTTGCCAAGCTAACAGACTGACTGGAGACTGCACTGTCCACCGTTTACTCTTTCCTGTGAAGAAAGGCAGCAGCACAGAGAGCAGAGAGCGCTGGGTTGACAGTTGAAAACTGCAAATTCTGGGGTAAGAATTGTAGCAAAAAAAAAAAAAGTTTACTTGGAAATGTTTATTTTGCTGTCCTCAATGTGTTACACTGAAAACTGCAGAGGTGTAACGTGGTAGTAAACTTATTTTTTTTTTTACTTTTACCTACTTACAATAAAGCTTACTTGTAGGTAAAATTAATGTCTCCTAAACTTGCACTATTTAGGAGATGTTCGCTGTTTCTTAGAGCCGGCGCATGTGCTTTGAAGGAATGGCATACCCCTGCCATACCTTCAGAGTTCTGTGCCGTGGCCCAGGACTCCCATGCGCATACGTGGGAGTGACATCATCGTGGCTCGGCCAGTCGGATGGCCAGAGCTTGTGAACCTGGAAGGAAGATGGGTTGAAGATGGAACCCTCTGAAGCAGTGACAGAGTGCCACTGGAGGGCTTCATTTTGACCGCTTAAGGACCACCCTACAGCAGATATACTGCTACAGGGCGGCACCTGTGCGCACAATCACGTATATATGTGATTTTGCATTTCCGAGTAGGGGGCGCACACACCCTACCCACACTGCCATTCGCGGATGTCAAATCACCAAGTCCTACCTGGCATTTGCTCGCCGGCGCCCGGTGATTACTGAGCATCTCCGACAGGGAGGAAGATTGTTTTGTTGACAATCTTCCTCCCTGCCAGCTCAGGCACACTGCACAGTACAGCCATCCCGATCAGTGTGCTTACAGTGAAAAACACCCTCCCCCGCCCCCTAGTAAAACACACACAGCTAACCCTTTTATCGCCCCTCACATTAACCCCTTCTTCCCCAGTGCCATTAATACAGTGTCAGTGCTTTTTTTTTTTTTTTTTAGCACAGATCACTGTATTAGTGTCACTGAGATGTCAGTGACACCAAGTTAGTTCCCCCCCCCCCCAGTGTTAGAATGTCCGCCGCAGTCCCGCTAAAAGTCGCTGATTGCCGCCATTACTAGTAAAAAAAAAATCCCATTATCTATACCACCATTTGTAAACGTTAACTTTCACGTAAACCAATTAATTTACACGTATTGGGATTTTTTTTTTTTTTTAGCAAAGATGTCGCAGAATACATTTTTGCCTAAATTTGTCGAAATTAGATTTTTTACTGGACATGTTTAATAGCAAAAAGTCTAAAATATTGTTTTTTTTCTCTCAAAATTGTAGTTTTTTTTTATAGCAAAAAGTCCAAAATATTGTTTTTCTTTGAAATTGTCGGCCTTATTTTGCTTATAGTGCAAAAAAGAAAAAAACCCACACAGGCGATCAAATACCACTGAAGGAAAGCTCAATTCATGGGGAAAAAAAAAAAAAAAAAGACGTACATTTAATTTGGGTGCAGCGTTGCATGACCGCGCAATTGTCAGTTAAAGTAACACAGCGCCGTAACGCAAAAAATTACCTGGTCAGGAAGAGGGGGGTAAATCCTCAGGAGGGTAAGGGGTTAAGGTACTTCATAATGTACTAGTACGCCGCGATGTATACTAGCACATTATGACATTAACTTGGAGGAGATTTTAAATGTTTTTTTCCCCTTACCTGCGGTAAGTGCTGAGCAAATGGTTGGCGCTATATAAATCCTGTATTATAATAATAATAATAATTTACTTTTTAGACTACTTTAATTCAACAAGCGGATTGGTCAGTATGCACAGCTGGTTTTGATGAGCCCCCCCTGAAGTAGTTGTCCACCTATGTCTGTGTTATACACATATTGTGGGGGCGCTCTATGCCACTTCCACGCTCTGTTTACCAAGTTTGGCGTACAGACACTTCCGCAGACAAGGATGTGCTGACACATAACAATCCACACACAAGTATACAAAGAACTGAGATATGATGCATCCTCTCACCTCAGACCTTGGTCTTCTTCCTCTTCTCCTGCAGTAGCTCCATAAAGACTGTTCTCCTCCTGCTGCTCTCCATCCAGCTTGTCTGGAGCCATGGCCCTCGATCTACAGCCCGTTCTGTATGAAATAACAGAATGAGGTCAAGCCGGCGCTAGATAGCGGACAAAGGAAACAAAGGAAGAGACTTCTGCTGCAATCAGTGGGACAAGCGTGCAACAAAACAACACAAGAGTAACATAATCCAACACGGCCTCCTGGTACCAATTAAGAGAAGACCTAGCATTCTTCTGCCCCTTCCACCCCGCTGCTGACCACCCCCCACCACCTAATCCTTTGTCCTCACTTCCCCTACAGAATGACAAAGCCAAACTGGATCCTCTGACCAGCACTGCGCTGTGACTGTACACCGGATACACAGCTCTGTACAGCTCCCTGTCACCCTCTGCCACCCATTCTGGATACCTCTCGGGTTTTGTCACGTAAGCAGGGAAGCAGGTGACCAACAGCTGAACGCACCTACTGATTAACGAGCCCGGAACTGGCGGGTCGTCCTCAGATCATATCACTCCAGGGTTTTGTTTGTCTGCTTTGTCTGAACCAGGAAAAAAACCATGACTCAGCTAATTACTGTATACTATAATTATATAAGTGAACAGTCAACCTGTCCTGTGAGCCGGGATCGGAGCGATCCTGTGAGCCGGGATCGGAGCGATCCTGTGAGCCGGGATCGGAGCGATCCTGTGAGCCGGGATCGGAGCGATCCTGTGAGCCGGGATCGGAGCGATCCTGTGAGCCTGGATCGGAGAGATCCTGTGAGCCGGGATCGGAGAGATCCTGTGAGCCGGGATCGGAGAGATCCTGTGAGCCGGGATCGGAGAGATCCTGTGAGCCGGGATCGGAGAGATCCTGTGAGCCGGGATCGGAGAGATCCTGTGAGCCGGGATCGGAGAGATCCTGTGAGCCGGGATCGGAGAGATCCTGTGAGCCGGGATCGGAGAGATCCTGTGAGCCGGGATCGGAGAGATCCTGTGAGCCGGGATCGGAGAGATCCTGTGAGCCGGGATCGGAGAGATCCTGTGAGCCGGGATCGGAGAGATCCTGTGAGCCGGGATCGGAGAGATCCTGTGAGCCGGGATCGGAGAGATCCTGTGAGCCGGGATCGGAGAGATCCTGTGAGCCGGGATCAGAGAGATCCTGTGAGCCGGGATCAGAGAGATCCTGTGAGCCGGGATCAGAGAGATCCTATGAACCTGGATCAGAGAGGTCTGGTCATGAAACAAAAGATGTTGCAGTTCTACAAAGAACAGGTGTGGGATCCATTGTAGAAAATTACAGATGGACAATGGTAGACTTAAAGTGTTACTAAACCCACAACAGTACAATAATATATGCAGTAAAGCATGCTCATTATACTGAGTGTGGAGCCTAAGGGGTTAATCCTTTGCATTGTGTAAAAAGGCTGTTTGATCCTGACCTCTTTGATCCTCCCCTTCTTCCAGTGTCCCCCTCATACCTCCTGACAAGACATATCGTGTGGAGACATTCTGCACATGCTCAGTTTGGTGTGTATTGCTAGAGAGGTTTTTTTTTTTTCTTGGGAGAGTGCATGTGATCAGCACAGGGCCAATCAGCGCTGTCCAGACAGAGGTCAGGGGTTCTGCATCCTCCTAGAGCAGAAAGAAAATTCCTCTTTCAAGCCAGATAAAGCAAATGCAGGGTCCGGGGAGACTTGATATAGTGAATGCGGGGTCCGGTGAAACCGGATATAGTGAATGCGGGGTCCGGTGAAACCGGATATAGTGAATGCGGGGTACACTGTATATATAGACACACAAATATAACTAAACAATGTGAGAATGATACAGGAGATAACCAAGCCTGTTTGCACACTAGCATCCTAAGATGTGTTGTAATTATCTTTAACCCCTTGACGCCAACGTCACAAAAATATGCGGCCTGATCTAGTTCAGTGCCAGGGTAGTGTTTGGGTCAGGGTCAAAGGTCAAGGTTTAAAAAAATAAAAAAAAAGACAAAAACAAAATGCGCACTATTGTTTCTGGGCTGCACTACGGGTACAAACAACAAATAACATACACATATATGGTATCGCTGCGATCGCCAAGAGCTGGAGAATTTATTTTGGGTTGTTCTTTGGTGGTAGGTTATGGTAGTAACGAGAAACACACAGCTAAATAAAAAATAATGAATTTTTTTTACTATTTTGGGCCAGTTTTCCTTGGATAATAAAAAAATAAATAAAAAAGAATCAGGAGATATCCATTACCATTTACCACCAACTGAAAGCCCAATTTGTCCTGAAAAAAAACGCGGTATATTCCACCTGGATGTACAGAGTAGTTGTGATGATATGGACGGTTTTACTAACACGCGTCATCGTTGCTGAATTGTGCTTAGGCATTTACATTTGTTTTACCCTCAGGTGTGAAGGGGTTAAATATTTAGAAAGGCATTACATTATATAAAAGAATAAAAAGTAACAGATCCCTGTGACCGTTCGTCACCTTATGGGACCCGTATCTAAGGGCAGAGTGGCCTATGAAACCAAGTGTGTGTCTTATGGGAATTTGTTGTGGCAGACTGATCTGGCAGGGCATGCTGGGACTTGTAGTGCGGAGACAAATGTTTTCATATGCAGTTCAGACATGACAGGGGACTCCGTGCCTAACAACAGGTAAGGCATAAACGTCATAGGAGCTGGCTCAGCACAGGCTGGAAAATGTCCAGGCATCAAGGGAGTGATAACCCTTCAGCTGCCCAGACATTATGGGAGTTGTGGTCGGTTCATCTGCTGCTGGACATTATGGAAGCTGTAGAGCCTCGGCTGCCCAGGCATGCTTGCAAATGTCAGCTCTCCGAACACTGCTGGAAATCAGAGTTCTGGGCATGCTGGGAGCTGTAGTCCCTCAACTGCCCGGGAATTGTGCACCCCAAGCTCTCTAGGCATGCTGGCCAATATCAGCTATCCTGCTACTACTGGAAACTGTAGTGCCTTAGCTGTCAGGGCATGCTGGGAATTGTGGTCTCTTAATCACCCTAGACATTGCTGGGAGCCGTGGCCCCTGGGCATGTTGAGTGTTGTGGCCCCTGGACTTCATGGGAGCTGTGGTCCCTGGACTTCATGGGAGCTGTGGCCCCTGGGCATGCTGACTGTTGTGGCCCCTGGGCATGTTGGGAGCTGTGGTCCCTGGACTTCATGGGAGCTGTGGCCCCTGGGCATGCTGAGTGTTGTGGCCCCTGGGCATGCTGAGTGTTGTGGCCCCTGGGCATGCTGAGAACTGTGGTCCTTGGACTTCATGGGGCTGTGGCCCCTGGGCATGCTGAGTGTTGTGGCTGCTGAGTGTTGTGGCCCCTGGGCATGCTGAGTGTTGTGGCTCCTGGGCATGTTGGAAGTTGTGGTCCTTGAGCATGCTGGGAGCTTTGGTTCTTCATTTCTGGAGGCATGCTGGGAGTTGTAGTCCCCCCACACAGAGTACATGGTCCTCTCCTCACCGGGTACTCCCTGTGTCCGCTCTCCGCCTTCTCCCCGCTCTTCTCAGCTCGGACACAACTCCCGGGTGACGCAGGAACAGGCCGCACACCGGAAACACCCGCTCCTATGGCAACAGGCAGCCGCGAGGAGGCGAGGCCAGAACATCTGTCACTGAGCATTGTTTTTTTTTTTCTGTTTTTTTTTTTTTACTTCCAAAGCTTTATTTTTAGAGATAATCTCCGCCCACAATGTACCGTATGCAGCGCGGGGGGCGGAGCCTGGGCTGTGAAGTCCCAGCTAGCACGGCGCAATGGGAGGTGCTATACACATACAGGCGTATAGAGGGCGCTAACAGCGTGTAAATGAAGCAAGGAAGGGGCAGAGTGGAGGAGAACCGATCTGTCTCCGGATCCTGCATCTCACCAACACTAATGCCGGCCATAGACGGGTCGAAAACCAGCCGTTTTTTTTATAAAAAAAAGAAAACCGGTTGTTCGATTGGCCAACGGTAAAAAAATTGGCTAATTTTCGTCCTGTCTATGGCCGGCATTTAACCCCATAATTACTTCTGTCCCTGCAGAGAGCTGCGCTATTATACTTGATATGAAAAAGTCTTGCAGTTGCAACAATGTATCTATTTGTATCCATTTCGGATACAGAGGTTTTTATTTGGATACATTGTTGCAACCGCAAGACTTTTCAAATAAAATATAATAGCAGACTGGAATTCTTTTTCTTCTTCTTTCAGGTCACGGCTCATGCACAGATTTTTATCGGTAAAATGATTTGCCGATTTGCCCATCATTGCCAGGAAAATCAGGGCGATCGTCAAAATCGGCCGCGAATTTTCCAAATTTACCGATAAAAAAATGTGCCAAAACCCCGAAAAATGGACGACCAATTAACCCACTAACGGTGCAAAAATTTGCCGATTTTTTTTTTTCGACCGAAAAATCAGCTGATTTTCGACCCGTCTATGGCCTGCATAAGGGCTCATGTACACTACAGCTGACAAACTGACATTCAGGATCTGTTCAGCATTTTTTTCAGCAGCCCCTGAACTCTCCCTAATGTTTTCCTATGTGTCCATGTACACATCATCATTTACAGTTGTTTTTTTGAACGCAGAAAACTTGCGTTCATCAGTTAATTTTAGCAGAGTTTCAAACGCAAAACACTTGTAAACGTGGCAAATCGTGTTTATAAGCATTGGCGTTTGAAAAATGTGTTTAACTCTTCCAGTTCCCGATGCTGTCCAGAGCCTTTTTTGATCATGAAAAATGCATGCAAAGTGTTTTCAAGGTGCTCAGATGGGGCTTAACACACTCTCAGCTCACCTTCTGCCTCTGGTCACTGACATCCACAGTGCCCCTCCCCTCTCTTCCTATTATAATGTCCTCACTGCAGCTCCTCCCCCTTCCTTTTTTCTTCCAAATTTCTAATTTTGAGCAAATTTCTATGTTTTCTCCCAGTGACCTCAGGTCGTTGTTCCCTCCAAGTGTCCCCGGGACGTTGTTCCCTCCCAGTGACCCCGGGACGTTGTTCTCTTCCAGTGGCCCCGGGGCATTGTTCCCTCCAAGTGTCCCCGGGACGTTGTTCCCTCCCTGTGACCCCGGGACGTTGTTCCCTCCCGGTGACCCCGGGACGTTGTTCCCTCTCTGTGACCCCGGATCATTGTTCCCTCCCAGTGACCTCAGGATGTTATTCCCTAACAGTGACCCTGTGACGTTGTTCCCTCCCAATGACCCTGGGACGTTGTTCCCTCCAAGTGTCCCTAGAACGTTGTTCCCTCCCGGTGACCTCGGGACGTTGTTCCCTCTCTGTGACCTCGGGATATTGTTCCCTAACAGTGACCCTGGGACATTGTTCCCTCCCAATGACCCCGGGACGCTCCCTCCCAGTGACCTTCGACATTGTTGCCTCCCAGTGACCATTGCTGCCTTCAATTGGCCCCAGGATGTGGTTCCCAGTGACCCAGTGACATTGTTGCCTCCCAGTGACCATTGTTGCCTTCAACTGACCCCAGGATGTGGTTCCCAGTGACCCAGTGACATTGTTCCCTCCCTGTGACCTCGGGATGTTGTTCCCTAACAGTGACCCCGGGACATTGTTCTCTCCCAATGACCCCGGGACGCTCCCTTCCAGTGACCTTCGACATTGTTGCCTCCCAGTGACCATTGCTGCCTTCAACTGACCCCAGGACGTTGTTCCCAGTGACCTAGTGACATTGATGCCTTCTACTGACCCTGGGATGTTGTTCCCTCCCAGTGAGCCCAGGACATTGTTCCCTCCCAGTGAGCCCAGGACATTGTTCCCTCCCAGTGAGCCCAGGATGTTGTTCCCTCCCAGCGACCCTCAATGTTGTTGCCTCTCAGTGACCTGCAATGTTGTTGCCTTCCAGTGACCATTACTGTCTTCAACTGACCCCAGGACGTCGTTCCTTCCCAGTGAGACTGGGACTTTTGTTGCCTTTTACTATACCCGGAGTGTCTTAGCTTCCCAGTGACCGCAGTACTTTGTTTCTTTCTACTGTCTCTGGGGTGTTGTTGCCTCCCTGTGACCCTGGGATGTTGGTGCCTTCTACTGACCCCAGGACATTGTTACCTTCAACTGACCCTGGGACATTGTTGCCTCCTACTGATTCCGGGTGTTGTTGCCTCCTACCACCCAAGGGTGTTGTTTCCGCCCAGTGACCCGGGGATATTGTTGCCTTCTACTGACCCAAGGATGTTGTTTCCTCCTACTGACCCCAGGATGTTGTTTCCTCCTACTGACCCCAGGATGTTTCCACCTACTGACCCTGGGATGTTGTTGCTTCCAAGTGACCCCAATGTGTTGTTTACTTCTACTGACCCCAATGCGTTATTGACTCTTACCTCTGGGAATTGTTGCCTCCCAATGATCCCCAGGATGTTGTTTTCTCCTACCAACCTCAGAGTGTTGTTGCCTCTCAGTGACCCGGTGATATTGTCGCCCTCTACTGACCCTGGACTGTTGTTACGTTCCAGTGAACCACAGGGTGTTGTTTCCTCCTAGTGACCCTGGGACAAATGTTTGCCTCCCAGGGACCACAGTACTTTGTTTTCTCCTGCTGACTCTCGGGTGTTATTGCCTCCATGTAACCCTGGAGGTTGCTTCCCAATTAACCTGTGACAATATTGCCTTCTACTGAACCCAGGACGTAGTTGCCTCCTACTGACTCTGGGGTGTTGTTGCCTCTCAGTAATCCCAAAGTGTTGCTGCCTTCTAGTGACCATAGAACATTATTTCCTCCCATTAGCCCTGGGGTGTTTATGCTTCTTACTGGCCCTAGAACATTGTTGCTGCTCATTGAACTGAGGGTGTTTTTGCCTCCCATTTATGCCGGGGAATTGCTGCCTCCCATTGACCTCAGGATATTGTTTCCTCCTGCTACAGACCTTGGAGCATTCTTGCCTCCCAGAGACCCCAGGACATTGTTACCGTCAACTGACCCTGGGACGTTGTTGCCTTCCACTGATTCTGGGGTGTTGTTGCCTCCCACTGAACCTGGGATGTTGTTGCCTTCCAGTGACCTCAGGACATTGTTTCCTTCTACTGATCCCGGGACATTGTTGCCTCTTACCTCTGGGCACTTTTGCCTCCCAGTGACCCCTGGACATTGTTGCCTTCTACTGATTCTCAGGGTGTTGTTGCCTCCTAGTGACCATGGGACATTTTCTCCTCATACTGACCCTGGGATGTTCATGCCTCTTACTGACCCCAGGGTGTTTTTTCCTCCTACTTTTGCCAAGGCATTGTTGGATATTGTTGCCTCCCAGTGAGCTCATGATGTTGTCTGCCAGTGAGCCCAGGGTGTTGTTTCTTCCCAGTGATCCTGGCACGTTGTTGCTTTTTACTGAACCCAGAGTATTGTTGCCTTCCAATGACCCTGGGACATTGTTGCCATCTACTGATCCCAGGATGTTGTTGCCTCCAACTGACCTCAGGGTGTTGTTGTATCCAAGTGACCACAGTACTTTGTTTCCTCCTACTGACTCTGGGGTGTTGTTGGCTCCCTGTGACCCTAGACGTTGTTGCCTCCCAAAGACCCTGGGATGATATTGCCTTCTACTGACTCCAGGATGTTGTTGCTTCCTTCTGACCCCAGGGTGTTGTTGCCTCTCAGTAACCCCAAGTGTTTTTGGCGCCCCAACAACTACAAAACATTGTTTTCTCCCACTAACCCTGGGGTGTTGATGCCTCTTACTGGCCCCAGAACATTGTTGCATCTCATTGAACCAAGGGTGTTTTGCCTCCCATTTATGCCGAGGAATTGTTGCCTCCCAGTGACCTCAGGATGTTGTTTCCTCCTGCTACAGACCATGGGGTGTTGTTGCCTCCCAGTGACCCCAGGACATTGTTGCCTTCAACTGACCCTAGGACGCTGTTGCCTCCTACTGATTCCAGGTCGCTATGGCCTCCCACTGACCCTGGGATGTTGTTGCCTTTTACTGATTCTAGGTCGCTGATGCCTCTCACTGACCCTGGGATGCTGTTGCCTCCAAGTGACCCCAAAGTGTTGTTGCCTTCCAGTGACCCCAGGATGTTGTTTCCTCCCAGTGAACTCAGGTTGTTGTTGCCTCGCACTAATGCCAGGACATCGTTGCTTCCCTGTTATCCTCAGGACTTTGTTTTCTCCCACCAACCCCAGGGTGTTGTTGCCTCCCAGTGAACCCAGGGTGTTGTTGCCTCCCAGTGAACCCAGGGTGTTGTTGCCTCCCAGTGAACCCAGGGTGTTGTTGCCTCCCAGTGAACCCAGGGTGTTGTTGCCTCCCACTTACATCAGGGCATTATGGCCTTCTCACTGACCCAGGACAGAATTACACCTCTCAACCATCCCAGATTCCATGAACTGTCCTGGGATTCAATAAAATCCCAGCATCCCACAGATTCACATTGTGTCCTTGAACAGAGGCCATCCACAAAATACCCAGCCCTAGGCATAGGGGTCTGTGAGACCTTCAACACTTACATCTGAGTTGTCAGGAAATACTAACTAATGTAAATGAGCAGCTTTCTTGATTGGCTGGTGGGGACTGACATGTATACCTCGCATGCACATGGGAGTTCATTTTTCCTGGCACCAAGGCGTGCTGAGAATGTATACCGAGCCAACCATGCACATTCTAAAGAAGGCTGCAAAGAGGCAGGTAAGTTGGTTTTACTGAAGAAGAGCTTTCCCCTCCCCAAATAAAGAGAAAAAAAAGAAAACTAAAGCAGCCACCCCATCTAAGAACTGGTAAGCTGCAATATATTTTTTTTTGTGTTTGAGTTTAAACATAATACACACTACTACAATTTTGGCCATATTCAATGTATTTCAAAATATTTATATATACAGCGGGGCAAAAAAGTATTTAGTCAGCCACCAATTGTGCAAGTTCTCCCACTTAAGAAGATGAGAGAGGCCTGTAATTGGCATCATAGGTAGACCTCAACTATGAGAGACAAAATGAGAATAAAAATAGAGACAATCACATTGGCTGATTTGGAAAGAATTTATTTGCAAATTATGGAGGAAAATAAGTATTTGGTCAATATGAAAAGTTCATCTCAATACTTTGTTATATATCCTTTGTTGGCAATTACAGAGGTCAGACGTTTCCTGGAAGTCTTCACAAGGTTGGCACACACTGTTGCTGGTATGTTGGCCCATTCCTCCATGCAGATCTCCTCTAGAGCAGTGATGTTTTGGGGCTGTCGCTGGGCATGCGGACTTTCAACTCCCTCCAAAGGTGTTCTATGGGGTTGAGATCTGGAGACTGGCTAGGCCACTCCAGGACCTTGAAATGCATCTTACGAAGCCACTCCTTCGTTGCGCGGGCGGTATGTTTGGGATCATTGCCATGTTGGAAGACCCAGCCATGTTTCATCTTCAATGCCCTTGCTGATGGAAGGAGGTTTGCACTCAAAATCTCACGATACATGGCCCCATTCATTCTGTCCTGTACATGGATCAGTCGTCCTGGTCCCTTTGCGGAGAAACAGCCCCAAAGCATGATGTTGCCGCCCCCATGCTTCACAGTAGGTATGGTGTTCTTTGGATGCAACTCAGCATTCTCTCTCCTCCAAACATGACGAGTTGTGTTTCTACCAAACAGTTCTATTTTGGTTTCATCTGACCATATGACATTCTCCCAATCCTCTTCTGGATCATCCAAATGCTCTCTAGCAAATTTCAGATGGGCCCGGACATGTGCTGGCTTAAGCAGGGGGACACGTCTGGCACTGCAGGATCTGAGTCCCTGGCGGCGTATTGTGTTACTGATGGTAGCCTTTGTTACGTTGGTCCCAGCTCTCTGCAGGTCATTCACTAGGTCCCCCCTTGTGGTCCTGGGATTTTTGCTCACCGTTCTTGTGATCATTTTGACCCCACGGGGTGAGATCTTGCGTGGAGCCCCAGATCGAGGGAGATTATCAGTGGTCTTGTATGTCTTCCATTTTCTAATTATTGCTCCCACAGTTGATTTGTTCACACCAAGCTGCTTGCCTATTGCAGATTCAGTCTTCCCAGCCTGGTGCAGGTCTACAATTTTGTTTGTGGTATCCTTCGACAGCTCTTTGGTCTTCACCATAGTGGAGTTTGGAGTGTGACTGTTTGAGGTTGTGGACAGGTGTCTTTTATACGGATAACAAGTTCAAACAGGTGCCATTGATACAGGTAATGAGTGCAGGACAGAGGAGCCTCTTAAAGAAGAAGGTACAGGTCTGTGAGAGCCAGAATTCCTGCTTGTTTGTAGGTGACCAAATACTTATTTTCCACCATAATTTGCAAATAAATTCTTTCCAGATCAGCCAATGTGATTGTCTGGATTTGTTTTCTCATTTTGTCTCTCATAGTTGAGGTCTACCTATGATGCCAATTACAGGCCTCTCTCATCTTTGTAAGTGGGAGAACTTGCACAATTGGTGGCTAACTAAATACTTTTTTGCCCCACTGTATATACACTGTATATATATATACTGTATGTTGAAATGCGTTTTTTAGATATTACAAAATATATGAAGAGTATTTTTAAAAATAAATGTTCAAATATACTGTATGTCTTTAAAAATACATGGAATCTACATTTTTGTAATGCATTTACAAATACATGTAAAAATATATGTTAAAATAACTTTTTTATATGTTAATGATGGATACTGACTCTGCTCACATGGAAGAAAAATATATATTAAATATATTTTAAAAATATTCTTCCCAAATATATTGACATATACTTGAAGTACTACAAGTTTGGCCGTATTCAATATATTTCAAAATATATATATACATACTGTATGTGTATGTATGTGTATATATATATATGTGTGTGTATATATATATATATATATATATATATATATATATATATATATGCATTTTTTATATATTAATAATAATAATTTTTAATATTAATAATTAATAATATATGAATAATATTTTTAATATACTAAATAAATTATTTTTAAATATATTCTTCAGATTTTCTTTAACATATAAAAGAGTAATTTTAATATATATTTGTAAATGTATTCCAAAATCGTAGATTAAATGTATTTTTAAAGACATACAGTATATTTCGAAAATATATTTTTAAAAATATTTTTAATTTACTTTGTAATATATAACAAACGCATTTCAACATACAGTGTGTGTATATATATATATTGTAATAGTGATGCTGGGTGCAATTACTAAAAACAAGTCATATACATGCACACAATCAACATGCAGTCATGCAGGTACTTTTAATCAGCATTTAACCGCTTCCATACCGGGCACTTTTACCCCTTCCTGCCCAGGCCAGTTTTCAGGTTTCAGCGCTCTCACACTTTGAATGACAATTGCGCGGTCATACAACATTGTACCCAAACTAAAATTTTATCATTTTCTTCACACAAATAGAGCTTTATTTTGGTGGTATTTAAGCAACACTGGGGTTTTTATTTTTTGCTAAATTAACAAAAAAAGACCGAACATTTTGAAAAAAAAACACGTTTTTCTTTGTTTCTGTTAAAAAAGTTTGCAAACAAATAATTGTTCTTCATAAATTTAGGCCGAGATGTATTCTGCTACATGTCTTTGGTGAAAATAACCCAAATTAGGATGTATTATTTAGTTTGTAGGAAAATTATAGAGTTCACAAACTATGGTATAGATCTGAATATTGATCAGTCCTGAAGTACTGACGGCCAATCTAATTTTTTGAGGTCAAAGAATGTCAGAATAGTACAGATATCCCCCAAATGACCCCTTTTTGCAAAGCAGACAGTCCGACGTACTTCATAAGAGGCTTGGTGAATTTTTTGAAGTTGTAATTTGTTTGTCATACTTTTTCAGAAAATGAAAAAATTAAAAAAATTATTTTTACTATTTTTTTTTACATATTGTCACCAGTGCAGTACAGCGTCATCATATAACTGGCATGGCGGTGATCAGGGACACTGACTGGTCACAGTACGAAAAAAAAAATTATATTTTTTTAAATTTTTTTTTATTTGTTTATTAATTTAAATTTTTTATTACATTTTTTTCTCTTTTTTAAGATTTCTTTTTTATATTTCACTATGACCAAAGTAGTATAATGTTACCATAGTAACATTGTACTGCTTTGGGGAAGTGATCAGTGTTTTTTTTTTTTACACAATTTGCTTATAGCAAAGAATTACTTTGCTATAAGCAAGCAGGTACCTGAATGACATCGATTCATTCAGGGTTTTTTTTTTGTGCTTAGCTGTGATTTGGCCACGGCTAATCAAATGACACAGCTTTGCCCAGCTTGAGCATGTGATCGCCATTCACAGCTAGACACACTTGTATACAATGGATGGCATGAAAGGAAGCCGTCCATTGTATACAACTGTCATCTGACCTGCTGTGATTGGTCACAGCAGGTCACATGGTACTGGGACGGTACACAGATCTGTCATCTGCCTTGTGCGAGGTACACGGCCGGTGACAGATCGGGCCGCAAAACGGCCCTGTGGGCAGGCGCACTGCGCTTGCCTGAAAGGGCGCCATATGGACGGACGAGCTGTTCACCCAGCTGCCTTTGTGCTATTGGGCGGGCGGTAACCGGTTAAACCATTGCATGTTCTATGCATTGTGAAAGACCAACTGCCCAATGAATACCTGCCCTGGCACATCATAGCATTCACCCGGCACTCCAAGAAATAACAGAATCCAACTGCAATATTCTTACACTGTCAAAACCTCCACTTTTATTATCACACGACACACAGGAGGATATATCTTATAGCCATCAAAATCTGCATTATAACACACACCAATAATAATGTGAGCATCACAGCATGAAATAGACACATCATTTGACAGCGTCACAGCATACAATTAATACATTACCGAAGCTATGTGGAAGCTGGGAGGAACAAATCCCATCGGAACCAAACTGCCTAGGGGGTCACTGAGAAGCCATAGGCGCGACCAGTTGATGAGCCCATATAGCCTTGGTAAAAATCCCAGCGTCAGAGCGTCCTCTGGCCACTAGGGGAGCTTCCACTGGTCTTGCCGGACCTTCACCTTATAAACCCTTTTTCTGGAAGCAGTCCAATAGTGGGTGGCACCACACCCACCATGGGAGGGGCTAGCAGAAGGGTTCCATTAGGATAACAGTCATGTTCAACCACCATATGCGTTATCTGAAAGTCACACTTTTCTTATCTACCCCAATACCTCTTTTCATCTCCCCAGACTTAAGAATTTAGAACTTAGATGTCCTTAAACAGGTCACTAGATGTCCTAAACACGGTTCATTCCATAAACAAGTCGTTATCTTGCTCTCAGCAGAATATCTTGTGACTCTGGTCCTTTGGCTAAAGAAATGACATCAAGTCACCTCTCATGACCCTGGCATTTACGCAACGATGCTTTATTGTAAAAATTACCCAAGAAACAACAGGTCCAAGGCCAACACATTTCATAGGCATTGCACACACATATATATATATATATATATATATATATATATATATATTTTTTTTTTTTAATATATTGAATATGGCCAAAATAGTAGTGTTTCAAATATATGTCAATATATTTGAGAAGAATATTTAAAAAAATATATTTAAAATATGTTTTCTTCAATGTGGGCAGAGTCAGTATCCATCGTAATGCTTGCAATGGCAAACGCCCATACCTTTACTTGCCATGATGTTATCATTCATCTGCAAACGTTTGGTATATCTCCAGTCGCAGGGAGGGGGGATCTGTAAGGTGCCCTTAGTCATGTCTCTTTGGCCGCTAACCGATGCTCTATGGTGCCTAGACACATAAGGGTTCATTTACTAAAGCTAATTCACTCAGAATCTGGTGCATTTCTGCATAGAAACCAATCAGCTTCCAGGTTTTATTGATAAAGACTAATTGAACAAGCTGAGGTTAGAAGCTGATTGGCTACCATGCACAGGTGCACCAGATTCTGAGTGAACCAGCTTTAGTAAATTAACTCCATAGAGCCTTGAGAGGATTTATGGGTGGTGCTCATTGGCTAAGCAGGACTAGACCATAATCCAGGGAGGGGGAATTCACAGGCAGATAAAGACCTAAGGGGATCTGCAGAAAGAACCCACCTACTCAATCAACCACGAAGGGTTGTTACACCACTGGTCACCCTGTGCTATGGGAGGGCATTGGCTGTCAGCATTTTGAATTGGAGACGCAGGGGAAGGGGCATTATTTAACCAACCTTGATGGATGAATTGATGGTCATAGGTGGTATGGTTGAATAAAGCCACAAGATGGCCATTGTCCACCTACATTCATTGTTTTTCCTGGAGTTAAGCTTTAATTTTTTCTTGTAATTTTTACATTCTCCATGGACAGATAATCCTAAAGTACACACAATGAAACCATTCATATCTTAACATATAGAACCATGCCTGGTGACTGTTTGCTTCAGTAATTTATAATCCTTCTTTTTTGCCCATCGTTCTCATCACCTCCACAATAACGTTATGGAAGAGTGCTGTATCTCAACCACGAAGGCACCAATTGGTTGGCGGGCTTCCACAGGTAAAACACTGCACCCTGGATTGTGTGCACAGGGATCAATACATAATTGGCTATGGAATTAGAAAACAAAGCGCTACATTCTAAACCCTGGAGATCTGGACCAGCTTCAACTTTTTGGCCTGGGAAATATTTGCGTTGCTGAGTCACATGGTTCTCATGAATAGACTGGTGAGAGAAGGAGGGGGCACCCTAATTTTATATAAAGCTCAGGGTTCTTTGTCTTCTGGTTAACGTATTACCACTCGCCTCTTATCTCATTCGCCATGGCTGGAAAGGAAATCATCGTGGTCTTCGGAGCCACTGGTAAGTAAATGACTGACTGTTTCAACAGCACAGAGGCTCGGTGGCTAACACTGTTGACCTGTAGCATTGTTATTATGTAGCTTCATCTACCCAAAACTCATAGTTCAGTGTTTAGTAGCATCTGGAGAGTTCAACCATCAGACAATGTCTTCTCACATTCTGGGACTCTATTAGTACAATCCCTGCAAGTTCCTGGGTCTGCACACCAGTTGTAACTGTTGAGGATCTCCCACTCTTGCTGATAGTTTTTTCTATTTATTTTATATTATGGAGAATGTAACAGGTGGAGCTGGAACACGCAAAGATGGACAGGAAAAGTCAAAACTCCCAGGTGGGCAGGAATTATGGCAGGGAAATCTTACTGTTCAAGTACCCAAGACTATCTTTCTCAACAGGGTTTTGTGGAAGCCTAGGGTTCCTTCAGAGGTTGCTAGGGGTTCCTTAAGTAATCTTTAAAGTAACCACTAATGTAAAGGGCATTCTGCCTCCTATGGTCCACAAGTGTGAGGATTCTTGTCCACTGACCATCAATGTAAGATGTGAGAGGGGCGTGAGTAAAGAATATTCTTCCTGCAGCTGCCCACCAATGTGAGATGTCTCATTGACTGTAAATGTAAGAAGCCCCACTCTGCTGACCTATAATGTAAGTGGGACCCTTCTTCACTGACCACCAATCTAAGAAGACATTTCTTCAATGACCATTAATGTAAGGGGCCAGGGGGCTTCTCCACTGATCATTAACGTAAAAGACATTCTTCCTCCAGCTGTCCACCATTGTGAGATCTTTTAGCTAATTGGCTGTAAACATAAGAAGCCCCACTCTGCTGACCTATAATGTAAGTGGGCTGTTTCTTCACTGACCACCAATCTAAGGAAGCATTTCTTCAATGACAATTACAGTCAGGGGCCAGGGGGCTTCTCCATTGATAATTAAAGTAAAGGACATTCTTCCTCCAGTTGTCCACCATTGTATGATGTCCCGTGGCTCATTGACCATAAATCTGAGAAGTCTTCTCTGTTGACCTTCAATATAAGTGGGATCCTTCTCTACTGACTATCTAAGGAGATGTAAAAGGGGGGGGGGGCTTCTCCACTAACCATCCATTAAAGTAAAGGGTAGTCTTCCTCTAGGTGTCCACTAATGTGAGGTGTCCCTTGGCTCATTGACCAAATATGTAAGAAGTCCTTCTCTGCTGACCCACAATGTAAGTGGGGCTTTTCTCCACCGACTGCTAACCTAAGGAGATGTAAGGAGGATGTAATCCTCCACTGATTAAAGTAAAGGATATTCTTCCTCCACTTATCCACCAATGGGAGATGTCCTTCAGGTCATTGACCACAAATGTAAGAAGCCCTTTTCTGCACACCTATAATGCAATCGTGGTTCATTGATTACCAATCTAAGGAGACATTTCTCCACTGACTCTCCAATATAGAAGGGAATTTTCACTTTTTTCTTTCTGATCAGTACATTGGTTATTACTGTAATTTCATGATTAGATAGAGCACCATTTTTTTTAATAACTCTACAACCTACTGGTCATACTAACGTACTGTGAGCAGTAGATAATTTTTATCACAGGTTCCCTAAAATGTTCAAACTATTTCAAGGGTTTAAGATAAATAAGAAGCGAAGGGCTGGCTCTGCCTACCATGCTTGTCATATAATTAAAATATTAAAATAATGGGGTCACTTTTTCCTGCAGGTGCCCAGGGTAATTCAGTGGCTTGTGCTCTCCTGCAAGACTGCACCTTTGCGGTCAGGGCAGTGACCCGGGACCCCAGCCAACCGGCTGCTGCGAAGCTGAAGGCAGCCGGCGCGGAGGTGGTAGTTGGGGATCTGGATCATGAGAAGAGTTTGGAAGCTGCGCTAAAAGGTGCTCATGGAGCTTTTGTGGTCACCAATGCGTCAGACCAGCACTCTGACCATAACAAGGAAATCACCCAGGTAAACTCTAATGGAAATTGCAAGATTTAGTCTATCCTATAGTTTATTGTTTGCATTATTTTCAAATGCTAATATAAGGAAGAGTAGAGGTGAATAAAGCCAGAGTGGATTTAACATACGCCTGCCTCGGGGTCTATTTATTAATGTTTTTACCCAGGATACATACAGCTTTCACCCAACCAGGGGTGGACTGACCATTTGGAAACTCGGGCACTGCCCGAGGGTCCAGTGTCAGTAGGGGGCCCCATGAGATGCCCCTGGTACCTTTTTCATAGGCTTTTTTGAGTTTGGGCAAGGACACAGGGGCCCCATGATCCCCTATTGCCTGGGGGCCCCATGAGTTGTCAGTCCACCCCTGCACCCAACAGACATTTTTTAATGGAATCTTATGTGAACAATATATAAGTCTTGTCTGAAAACACTGTTAAGCTCAGACTGGGAGATGGAGAAGCGGCTCATGCAGCCAATCAGTTGTGCCAACAAGGAGCAAGTTGATAGGAGGAGAGCGCAAAGTGACAGTGGTGAGCTCAGTCTACTGCTACTCCTTTTCCTGTCCATTCACAGGCTAGAGAAGGGACAAAACCTTTAAGTGTTGCTGAACTGCAGCAGATAACCATCAGGTCTCGTACCCTGTTAGACAAAGCTGTGCTGTGGGACAGAGCTGTGGGAATCTCAGGACTGGATGGACAGTAAGGCAAATCCTTTGGCAGATGAATCAGCTCCTATATGTGTATTTCACATGTGTATTTTGCTGTTTGTTGATTCATGGCATCTGGTGGTGACATGGGTGTGTCCTTCATCTAAATATTCTGTGCCAAAAGATTTCCCTTTTTCAGATTGAGAGGTACAAATGGCTTTTTTTTTTTTTTTACTTTTTGTGTCAATAAACGCTTCCTTGTAATATGGCTTCTGGTCGAACTGACCATATAAGAGTCTTATGATCTCAGATGTCAGTCTGTTTCCCTCAACTGTGAGAAACTATTTTTGTCCACCTCTCTCCAAGGGAAAATTGGTAGCCGATCTTGCCAAGCGCCTTGGCCTGAAGCATGTGGTTTACAGCGGTCTTGAGAACGTGAAAAAGCTGACCAGTGGAAAACTGGGCGTCCATCACTTTGATGGCAAAGGAGAAGTGGAGGAATATTTCCGACACATCGGATGTCACATGACCAGCGTGAGGCTTCCCTTCTACTACGAGAACTTCCTAGGCGAATATAAGCCCCATAAGTGCGAAGATGGGAAATCCTATGCTTTAAGTAGGTGACTGAGAATATTTCATTTTTTAGATTAATTATTAATATTTTAAATTAAATAAATTTGTGTTGTATGATGCAGGACAGTATGTTTTATAACAAAATGCAGATTTTTGGAATGAGGATGGTGTCCATGTGTTGGTATTGGCTACCAGTAGGACATAACAGTTGAGTGACTATTTAAAAGCATATGCAGTAGGTCTCTGCAAATCATACACTTTTCTACATTTTCTGTCTCTTTAACCACAAAAATACTGAGTGATCTTTTCAAACGGCTTCAGAACTCATTGGCTCATGTGGGTGACACTCAACATTTAGGTTGGAACTGCCAGCTTTCAGCAGGCTAGAAACCACAGGGCTCAATACAGCCAACCTGACAGCCACCCCCCCAAACCCCCCCGCCCCAAAAAACCGCCACAGTTTACTATGCTCCAGTTATGAATGAACACAGCGAGTGATCAATACTGATCATTCATTGTGTTCAATCAGGAAAAAAAGAAGGGGCTGGTAAATATGACATATTTACTGGCTGCTTCCCCCACTTTCCATCCTGAAGGATCCTATTGTGTGCTTGCAGCTGCCGGTGGGAAGGAGAGGTGCGAAGCCAGCAGCACTGCGGGGGTGGGGGCCTGGACAGAAGTGGGAAACGTATGGTGCACAGGGAGGGTGATAGATGTGGCGGAGGGGGGGGAGAGCTATTACTGGAACCCCTGTGTGCCTCTCTCTGCAGCAGTTGAAAGCAGGAGGAACAGGAGAAGAAGCCAACTTTCTCTCTGCTACAAAGAGAGAGAACCGTACAGGAAATTGATTCCAGTAATTGCCCCTGGCCATGCCGATCACCCTCCCTGCCCCATCTGATTCACCCAGCTGCCTGGGCCCCTCTGCTGGCCTGGACCCCATACAGGAGGACTGGTGGTACCTCCATATCTACGACACTGGCTGTCAGTGACAGTTGGCCTCCAGCATTAAGCTCAGGAGCTAAAACGGTCAGCTCATGAACTTCTGATCTTGCTATACAGTGATCTACAGAAGCGTTTGAAGCGGATGACTCCAAATCCAATGCCTTTAAATATGAAGGAACAATGTATGTTGTGTCATGCCACTTCCTCATATACGGTGTCTTGGATGGAACAGAAGCAGCCCTTACTTGCCTATTTCTGCAGCAATAGATCACTCCTATAGTGATCTATTTCCGGCCAATCACAGCCAACAGTAGATCACTACTGGAAGGGATCTCTTGATTCACAGCTGCATTGAATGGCTGGATCAGGTCTCCACTTATCAGATCCAGACCCCTATGAAGAAAAAAAAAACTTTTAATGTGAAACAAATTTAAAAATGTAATTAAAAATTAAAAGAGTTAAAAAAAAAAATTAATTGGTGAACACGAATGTTAGTGATCGCAAATCATCATTTGTGCCCCCAGCAACCCGACTTAAAGTTATCTGAATGTTATGCTAACCAATGAAGCGAGCCTATTATTACATGCAATGCGATGTAAAAGCAGAAGTGGAATAATTCTGTCTGAAAGTTCATTGCAAACCTTCGCTTTGAGCTTTACCATTTCGTTATATTACATAAAAATCACTGATGCGATAGCTTTTGAATCAGCAGAAAATAAAAATATATGTATCCAAACCTGCTATCAAATTAAAGTCGAAATGAAAAAAAAAATAAAAACACTCTGGGGGTCAAGGGTGTTATAGGAAATACAGTTGTGTCCAAAATTATTCAACCCCCACTGAAATTGAGTGTTTTGGCCAGTTTGACATTGCTTTTGATCATTCAGTCATCTTGCTTACATTTACATTAAAGAGGCACTTGTAGGTCAGACAAATATAACATAACAGTTATAATGAAATAACCACAAATGTCTTTTCTGTGCTCACAGCATTATCAGTTTTATTCAACCCCCAAGTGACATTCAATCTTAGTACTTAGTACAGCATCCTTTTACAGTTATAACAGCTTTTAAACGTGAAGCATAGCTTGACACAAGTGTCTTGCAGCGATCTACGGGTATCTTCGCCCATTCTTCATGGGCAAAGGCCTCCAGTTCAGTCACATTCTTAGGCTTGCGCACTGCAACTGCTTTCTTTAAGTCCCACCAGAGGTTCTCAATCGGATTTAAGTCTGGTGACTGCGATGGCCACTCCAAAATGTTCCAGCCTTTCCTCTGCAACCATGCTCTAGTGGACTTGGAGGTATGCTTGGGATCATTGTCCTGTTGAAAGGTCCAACGTCTCCCAAGCCTCAGGTGTGTGACGGACTGCATCACGTTTCCATCCAATATCTCCTGGTACTGAAGAGAATTCATGGTACCTTGCACACGCTGAAGCTTCCCTGTACCTGCAGAAGCAAAACAGCCCCAAAGCATGATTGACCCTCCACCATGCTTCACAGTAGGCAAGGTGTTCTTTTCATCATAGGCCTTGTTCTTCCTCCTCCAAACATAGCGTTGATCCATGGGCCCAAACAGTTCTAATTTTGTTTCATCAGTCCACAGAACACTATCCCACAACTTTTGTGGTTTGTCCACATGGCTTTTGGCATACTGCAGTCGACTCTTCTTATTCTTTGGAGACAGCAAGGGGGTACGCCTGGGAGTTCTGGCACGGAGGCCTTCATTACGCAGTGTGCGTCTTATTGTCTGGGCTGAAACTTCTGTACCCACATCTGACAAATCTTTTCTCAGTTCCTCAGCAGTCACACGGGGACTTCTCTCCACTCTACGCTTCAGGTAGCGCACAGCAGTCGAAGTCAGCATCTTCTTTCTGCCACGACCAGGTAGCGTTTCAACAGTGCCCTTTGCCTTGAATTTGCGAATGATGCTTCCTAAGGTGTCTCTTGGTATGTTTAACATCTTTGCAATCTTCTTATAGCCATTGCCCTTCCTGTGAAGAGAAATCACCTCTTCTCTTGTCTTCCTGGACCATTCTCTTGCCTTCACCATGTTTGTAACCACACCAGTAAATGTCTAGAAGGAGCTGAGTATCACAGTCATTTTAAAGCTGCCTAATTGGTGCTTATTATGCTTGATTGCTGCTCGGTGACATCCACAGGTGTTTTCAATACCTGATGGAAAGCACCTGTATGAACCTCTGTTCTTCAGAGTGGTAGTCTTTAAGGGGTTGAATAATTGTGGCAATGAAGAAACCACATAAGAACCATTTACTACTGTATTACATAAACAATTGATGTCATTTTAGTTGCATTTGGGTAGTTACAACGTCCTTGTAGGATTTGATTCTGAATACAATTCCAAATGTACACTATAGTCCCTAAACCCCTTTACAGCATTGGGGGTTGAATAATTTTGGACACAACTGTAAGGTCTAGGGACTCAAAGTCCTCATGCGCGCGGGACGTTTTTACAGCGGCTGTTTTTGACTTTTGACTTTTTGAAGTTTTTTTCTACAGCTAGTAAACTCCCCCCCAGCATGTTATCCTATGTGTCCATGCACACATAGACTGGAATCTACGTTTTTTGGCAGGGACGTTTTTTTCGCTGGAAAGAAAACCCATTACTAGTGGGCTTCTAGAGGAGTTTTTTAGCTGTAAAAACGCTCCATGCACACGGGGTGTTTTGATAACTCTGGTAGCGTTAGCTGTATAAAGTCACATTATGTGAGTTTTTCAGCTTTTTTTAGCGTTGTTGCATTAGCGTTTAGCAGTGTTTTACCGCTTTTAGCTGCTTTGTACCACATTTTTCTGCATTTGCGTTTTTTTAGCGTTTTTTTAACCAAAAAAAAATTTTTGGGTCAAACAAAAGTCCAAAAATGCCGGTTTGTGGCATCTTACCACGATTTACTGCATTTTTTAGCATTAGAGCGTTTTTACAGCTAAAAACTTCTCTAGAAACCCACTAGTCCTTGGTTTTTTTTTTCCAGCCAAAAAATGTTGATTACTGTCTATGTGTGCATGGACACATAGGAGAACATGCTGGGGGGTTTACTGGGTGTAGAAAAAAATATAAAAAAACATCAAAAGCCAAAAACAGCAGCTGTAAAAACGTCTAGTGTGCATGAGGACATTCGCTGAAAAACGCGGTAAAACGCAGCTAACCAGTGTTTTTGGACTTTTTTGACCAAAAAAAATATATAGGATAACATGTTGAGAGGTTTACTAGCTGTAGAAAAGAACACCAAAAAACATCAAAAGTCAAAAACAGCAGCTGTAAAAACGTCCAGTGTGCATGAGGACTTTCTCTGAAAAAAATGCGGCAAAACGTGGTAAATCGTGGTAAAACGCCGCTAACTAGCATTTCTTGGACTTTTTTTGACCAAAAAAATTTATTTTTTTGGTAAAAAAACACAAAAAAGCAAACGCAGGAAAACGCAGCTAAACGCTAATGCACAAATGATAAAAAAAAGCTGAAAAGCTCACGTTTTTAATGTGACTTTACACAGCTAACGGTACCAGCATTACCAAAATGCCCCGTGTGCATGGAGCCCAGGCGCAGACTGACCATTTGGAAACTCGGGCACTGCCCGAGGGCCCGGGGTCAGTAGGGGGCCCCATGAGATACCCCTGGTACCTTTTTTCATAGGCTTTTTTGAGTTTGGGCAAGGACACAGGGGCCCCATGATCCCCTATTGCCCGTGGGCCCCATGAGTTGTCAGTCCGCCCCTGATGGAGTCTAATGGTTACAGACACTGCAACTTTCGAAAACGACTTTTTGACCTTCCTGTGAGCTCTTAATTTCTTGTGGTGAGCTGACAACGCTGCCTGTAAAACACTGAAATCCCAATCAGCTATAACTGTAGATTTTTTTTTTACATAGAAAAAAAAGGAATAAAAGAATAAAAATCCTCTTTTCAGTTGTTCAGGGTTTTCTAGAGAGAGACAGGTTTATTCAGTACGCCAAAGAATAATGCCTTTTACTATTATGGTATCTAACTGGATGCTATTGGCTACTCTACTGGGAAGAAGCTCCGCAGGGGCAGGGACTAAATTAATAACTGTATGTAGAACTGAAAATGTTAGGTCATGTCAATATTGGAAATGAATGAAAAATAATGGAAGGGAGAAAGAGAGAGGAGAGAAGCGAAAGATGAACGCTGCCTAAACAAAGCTGAAACTGTATTTTTTTATCTATGCTGCTATTAGACCTGCCGATGGGTGATGTCCCCCTGGATGGGATTTCAGTAAAGGATTTAGGTCCATGTGTTGTCAGCATCCTGAAGCATCCGTCTCACTACGGCGGGAAGAATATCGGACTCAGCGCAGAAAAGTTAACGGTGGCACAATACGCGCATATTATGTCTGAAGTCACCGGAAAGACCATCAAAGATGCCAAGGTGACGATCACTTTACATGACATGGTAGCCTTTTGTTCGATATTTCCAGTCATCTGTGCAATGCCCCAAACTGTGCTACACATAGTAAGCCTTAGCTGTACTGATTCATGTCATCTCTTGCACACCAGCTGAAATTTCATATTAGAAACAGAGATGACTGGCACAAATTCTGGTCTTCAGTCTTTTTGACTATGTCATACATTTAAAGCGGTAGTAAGCCGCATCCAGAAAAAAACCACCACAAGGTAAAGGCAGGTGCGTCTCTAGGCAGGTGACACCTACCGCACGGGGTGACACCGGTCCCGCTCCACGAAAAAAGGTAAGTTGTAAAGCAAGCGGACGATCCCCGCAGGATGGATCGGATCTGCGGATTGAGCATAATAGATCGGAGTCCGAACCATTATCCTCCCCAATCCGCAGATCCGAGCCAACCTGCGGGGATCATCGGCTTGCTTTACAACTTACCTTTTTGTGGAGCAAGTCTGGCGTCACCACGTATAGGTTGCATGCCGACGATCCCCACAGGATGGATCGGATCTGCGGATTGGGGAGCATAATGGATCGGACTCCGATCTATTATGCTCAATGCGCAGATCCGATCCATCCTGTGGGGATCGTCGGCTTGCTTTACAACTTACCTTTTCGTGGAGCGAGTCTGGCGTCACCATGTATAGGTTGCATGCCGATGATCCCCGCAGGATGGATCGGATCTGCAGATTGGGGACCATAATGGATCGGACTCCGATCCATTATGCTCAATGCGCAAATCCAATCCATCCTGCGGGGATCGTCGGCTTTCTTTACAACTTACCTTTTCGTGGAGCGAGTCTGGCGTCACCATGTATAGGTTGCATGCCGATGATCCCCGCAGGATGGATCGGATCTGCAGATTGGGGAGCATAATCGATCGGACTCTGATCCATTATGCTCAATCCGCAGATCCGATCCATTCTGCGGGGATCGTCGGAGGGGGTGTCACCAAGTGTTATCACACCGGGTGAAACCAACCCCAGGGACGCCCCTGGGTAAAGGCATAATGTGCTAGTATGCAATGCAATGCATACTAGAACATTATGAAGGACTTACCTTGAAACGAAGCCCTCCAGAGGAGCGCTGTCACGGCTCACCGGGGCTTCCATCTTCACCCAGTCTTCCTTCTGGGTTTGTGAGCTCTGGCCGGCTGACTGGCCTAAACGCGATGACATCACTACCACGAGTCCCGGGTTAAAGTAATTTTCGGTTTACAAATGAAAATCCACTGAAAATAATGTCTTGGTTTACAAATTTTGTATGAATTTTTTTCGCAATACGAAGTGTATGTCAGTGCTGATTTTTAAATGCAATTGCTGGCTCTTTTTTTTTTCTTCATTATAGCTCACAGAATTAGCTGTCACTTTCCCCAAAGTTAAAGGAAATGTTGTTTCTTTTAAGAAACTAAAAAGAAACATTGTTTGCCCCCCCTTTCCTGACCTGCCAGGCTGCATGCTCTGAAAAGGGTCTGGTATGGATTTTGGGGAGGACCCCCACGCCATTTTGTTTTAAATTTTGGCGTGGGAGTTCCCCTCAAAACCCATACCAGACACGAAGGGCTTGGTATGGATGGGAAGGGGGACCCCACGCAGTTTTTTAAATAATTTTTTTAATTGCCGGCAATTCTTTTACATTCAGCTGTCAGTGGGGAACCCCGCTGACAGTGAAATATTAACACATGGTTGTCACTACTAAAATGCCGCATGACTTGATAAAATAACTCATGCGGTATTTATTAGTGTTTACTTTTTTCTGATCTCCGGAACAGATTAATTGGTTTTCAATGCATTCCTATGGGAAACGGCATTTCGGTTTAAGAATTTTTCGCTATAAGAAAAGTCTTGCAGAACGAATTAAATTCTTAAACCGAGGTATTACTGTATATGGGTGGGAAAGAGGGAGAGGGTCCAGGAGGACAGGAATGACTTCCTAATTGTATATCACTACATTGCCCCTTCAGATCCACCCTGATGACTTTGAGAAGCGCATCGCTCATGGAGTGAGGCACATGGCTGACATGTTTCGGTTCTACATGATGAGACCAGAACGGGACGTGGAAGTGACCCACAAGCTCAACCCCAAGGTCAAGGCTTTCCGCCCTTGGATGGAGGAAAACAAGGCCGCATTCTGTAAAGAGTAAAACAATGGAAAATATTTTTTTTTTAATAAACAGTGAGCCAGATGTATTATTGGTGGTTCCATGGTCTGTATCTGACATCTAACCAGCACAGTTGGATCCACACTTGACCACACTTGACACTTGACAGGCCAAATCAGGGATAAAGAGTAGAATGTAGAGAATATTCCCACACTTGACTATGCCATATTTAATTTTTGAATGGAGTTTTATCTTTATGGATATGATATATATAAAACAAAAAATACATCAAAGGGCCAGTCCACTAAAAAGTGATAATATACAGTAGTTATAGATGAGTCTAAAGATCTGAGGCATGTTCAGGCCCTTTATATGTCCTGGGAACTACAGTAATAAAATCTCCCCAAAGCTGGTCACACATGTCGCAGAATGTAAAATCACCATTAGCTTTACCAACAATTGTGTGGTGCAAGGACCAGGGGCGGACTGACCATTTGGAAACTCGGGCACTGCCCGAGGCCCAGGGTCAGTAGGGGGCCCCATGAGATGCCCCTAGTACCTTTTGCATAGGCTTTTTTGAGTGTGGGCAAGGACACAGGGGCCACATGATTCCCTATTGACCGGGGGCCCCATGAGTTGTCAGTCTGCCCCTGGCAAGGACCCATCTGATTGGATATAAATGTAACTGATTGTTTGGGGTAGGCCATTGCTCTACATAGTTGTTGGTAAATCTGAAGCCGGCCACACCGGCTACAATCTACTGTCCTTGTATAGGCTTTGCACAGCTGTCTTTAGATTACCATTAAACTTAATGTATGAGGATCTAACTGGACAATCCTTTTAGTGGCTCCATGTACACTGCAGCTGATACACTCACGTTTAGGAGCTGTTCAGCGTTTTTTTCAGCAGCCCCTGAACTCTCCCTAATGTTTTCCTATGTGTCCATGTACACATCATCGTTTACAGTCGTTTACAGGCATTTGAGTTTACAGTTGTTTTTTTGAACGCCGAAAACTTGCGTTCAGCAGATTTTATCAGCGTTTCAAACACAAAACGCTTGTAATCGCGTTTATAAGCATTTGCGTTTGAATTTTTGTTTTAACTCTTCCAGTTCCCAATGCTGTGCAGAGCCTTTTTTCATCATGAAAAATGCATGCAAAGCATTTTCAAGGTACTCAGATGGACAAAACACTGAACACAGGATGTTCCTACCAAGCTTGTCACACATTGTAATGACCAATTCACACCTCAGACCTCTCCCACCCTTGGAAACAAAAGATATGTTAATGACCATTCACATGTCAAATTCCTCATGAAGACCCCCTGCCAGGTGACCTTAATGACTCCCCCCACCAGACACCTTTCCCACCCTTGAAAACAAAAGAAATGTTAATGAGCAACTCACACCTAAGCTAATCTCAACACATACTGCTGTCTCTGCTTCTACTCTGTATTTCTCTGAAACAGTCTGAAATAGTTAATAATTTACCACTTTTCAGTGCATTCTGGGAATTTGGGAGGTTCTTCTGTGCGTTTTGCAAACGCGGCTAAACAGACGTTTTTTAACCTACATTTTCCAGCAGTCAGTTTCCATCGTTCAGAAATGTCCCCTGTACATGGGGCCTTATTCTTATACAATCAGGGAGGCACTTGCACCACATAGTTGCATAGAAAATTCAAAGAGACCCTGTCAAGTGGTATTAAACACCAAACCAAAAAAATATAACAAATTGCAGCTTACCGATCCTTAGATCTAGTGGCTGCATTGTTTTTTGGGGTTTTTCGTAGGCCTTTTCCCTCTGTTTTCCCCTGGTGATCTAGCCAGTACCGCAATTCCTGTATTAGAGTGGCCCCACTCTGGACGAAGGAGCACAGGGGGCAGATATGTAACAACAGCATTGTCAGTCTGGTGCGAGGGGAGTGTTGGATGTACTAGCAGATTTAAATACAATAACAACTTGAAGCTGAAATCCAGCTCACAGTTTATAATCAGTTACAGCCAGTGGCGGACTGACCATTCGGGCACTCGGGCACTACCTGAGGGCCCGGGGTCAGTAGGTGGCCCCATGAGATTCCCTAGTACCTTTCATAGGCTTTTTTGGGTGTGGTTTGAGTGTGGGCGAGGACACAGGGGTCCTATGATCCCCTATTGCCCGGGGACCCCGTGAGTTGTCAGTCCACCCCTGGTTACAGCAAACAGTTTTCCCTTTTAAGATAAAGGTTTTATACAAAGAAATAAAATGTGATTATTTTTAAGCACCCCTGCCAGTGTTAAATGGTCTGTCCCATTCCTGTAACTGCAAGAAAGCTTGCTCTGTCAAAAAACAACAGACTATCTGGCTGAATCACCTGATAAAAATAGAAGAAAGGAAGTCTAAAAAAGAAGAATCGGTAAGATGAAATATAATAAATGTTTGCTTTTGGGTTTAATACTGCTTTAACCTACCAAAAAAAAAAAAACAACACAGTATTGGAAAATATATGTATAATATTTACTATGATGGCCCCAGTTGCATCCAGTCTTTGTCCTGTGAGGATGGTTTTACACTTTTGCAGTCATGTATTGTTGTATGTCGCTTGCCACTATGCATTGGGGTGCCTTTAGGAATGAATTGCACTGCAGCACCCCAACGCTCAACACGCTTGTTTTCACACAGTGCAAAGTGAGGCACACCCCTTTTGATAACGCGCTTGGCACGAAACGCGTCAAGGAGGAGCCATACGTCATGACGTCATGCCGCCAGAGCCGTACGAAGGTCCGGTGGCCATTTTGGAGAGTGGCTGATCAGCCACATGTTTTGATTTGTCATTTTTCTCATTTTTTCTTGCTTAATGCAACGTTTTATATAGTAATTTGCCGGATGATCATCTGAATTAATAGATTAGTATTTTACACTACTTTATATTGGCTCTAATTTGAGCTAAGCTCACAGAGACCCCCAGAGGAAGCGTGGCTGCAGAGGAAGCTTGTGTCCAGAGGAGGGCTTAATGCGTATTCTTTATGTGCATCTGGTGAGTGTGCACTTTATACAAATATCACACGGATTGAATCGCACGTATTTTCAGAAGTCATTATTGATTATATGTGAATGAAACACTAATCTGCTGACCTGATCGCCTCAAGCCTGCACTATTTTGAACACTTATCTGAATTACAGACTTTTGATTTTATCACACTCCTATTTTGTGCTTGATGATGCTCCATATTCACTTAATAGTTATATAATAATATTTATTGTATTGGCGATATTATTTATTTATTCATTGGTGACAATTGTTTATCATAAACTTATCCCGCGCTGCACTTTTTTATTGAAAAGTGTGAACTGCGCCTTACAGAACTAGAGACGCCAACAGAGTTTTGAGCATTGGACACTTCCAAGTGCGTCAGGCGTCTGCCTCTCCATACTGCAGCTCCCCTGTCCGTTATGTCACCAGCAGTTCTGCAACTCTGATCATTGATCTGGCAATTCTGAAACGCCAATCTTCTAAGCAGGACAGATTATTTTCCACAAATCACCAGCTAAAATGGCAAATCTAGGTTTCGTACTGGAGTGGTCCTTTAGTCTACTTTCATATCCCTTGTCCACTCTTGCAGACTTCTGGTGAACAAGCAAATGGGCAAGTATGCAATGTATTTGTATAATGTGAAGATAAATATATATATAAACCGGCGCTAATAAAAACAACAATAGATAATAAATAATTAAAAAATGATTTGTGAAACATATAGCAGCTGAACACAAAAACCCTGATACTAGGCAATCTGCAATAATACATAAAAGTGCAGAGCTTAAAAAAGTGATAAATAATCATAAAGAAACAGTGAAAAGTGTATAAAAAATAGTCCATCCAAAAATGAAAGAAAAGTCCCAGAGGTTGTGATGAAACAAAAGAAATCCAAGGACAGTTGTTGTGTCACCAACCACTACTGCAGAAGGCTTACCGGAATGGCATGACCCCCTGTTAAGTGTGGTCAATCACTCTTTGTTTAAACTAACCAGAAAGCCGGACACTCGAATCTTCCTCCAGATCTCCAAAAGAGCAGATCAAGATTTTCCAAACAATGGACCTTAATTGGGGTAGCTAAACCACTCTGGATTCAGCTTGGATGTGGAACCTAAAGGGTTAATCCTCCACAATCTGTAGAAAGGCTGTTTGATCCTGTCTCTTCTGATCCTCCCCTTCTACTGTCCCCAATCCATCAAAAGCTCTTTACTTCTGTTCATTCAGTTTTAGGATTCAGACACCGAGCAACGCATCTAGATCTTCGACCTCCAATACAACAGTCACACTGAGTAGTCAACAGCACAACCACACCCAGCAGATCAGCCAATAGAGGAAGCAGATGGATGCTGAAGAGGTCTTCTTCTCCTGCTAGTAGCTTAGTTATCTGTAGGGGAGTCAGAGTTACTTTCTCACACCTTCAATAAAGGTTGTGCTGTTGAATAATCAGTGTGACTATTGTATTGGAGGTCAAAGATCTGGGTGCGCTGCTTGGCAGAGGTGTCTGAATCCTGAAACTGGCTGAACAGAAATAAAGAGCTTCTGATGGATTGGGGACAGTAGAAGAAGGGGAGGATCAGAGAAGACAGGATCAAAGAGCCTTTCTACACAATGTGGAGGATTAACCCCTCTGGCTTTGAGGGGAGGTTCTTGTTAAGCACTTGTCATACACATATATATATTAGGGAATCTTCACTTGTCGGCTTCAGCTCTGAGGAAGGGGATACGTCCCTGAAACACGTCAGCAGGCCATCCGTACCACCAGACGGACACTCTGCCATCATTGTGGACCATCATTGTGGAGTTTAGGCTTTTGCATTTACTTCATTTTGTGAGTATTTTTCTTGTCTTTTTTTTTTTTTTTTAAATAAACCTTGGATAACGCGCTAGGTGTTTGTGCCACCTGTGTGCTTCTTTTTCAATTTGCCATTTTTGCTTGTTGGCCGGTCAGCGGCAGACAGTGAGGGGAAAGGGGGGGTGCTAGCTTCATAGACTGCAAAGGGGTGCATTCAGGCATGGTTCAGCTTTCTCATAAGGTAATAGACTGGTAAGGGGTCTTCTGGACCTAATTACAAGCTGACTATGCAGAGTGCAGCAAATCGGCAAAGTGCAGTAAACATCCAATCATCTCAGAAAGTCCAAATTTGCGCCAAATCACAGTCTGTGCAATCCACTCAGCTCATCACTAGTTCTCAGTTTTGTTTCCACCCGCTCTAGAGCCTCACCTCTTCCTCTACAAGGCTAGAGGCGAAATCTAAGCTGTCTTCAAATTGATAATCCTTGAGTAAATGACAGCTTGTCAAAATCTAAAAAAATGCAGGTGAGGCGTGTACACACCTAACTGGATGTCAGCATGAGTCTGCACAGATATGACTTGCAAGATTAGGTAGTAACAAAGAGTATTTGTATCCACTTTTTTCAGCGTTTGATTGGATATCTGGTGGGTGCAGCAAGACATTGTAGCAAAAATAAACACACTTAGTGACCTTCTTTGAAATGCCTGAGGAAGAGGTTCTGATTGGCTACTTATGCTGTCAACAAAGCCTATGAAAATTGCACCCAATAGGAATGTTCAGCTACAAACAAAATGAATCCTTTTCTTGTTTTTCCACTAATGTTCCTTAACGGGAGGGGCGTGCTGTGCTGAGCCATTAGGAACAAGGCACATTGCTAGAAAGCAGTTCTACTCTGTAGACTTATAAAAAGACCATCCATCTTTGTAGACTTCTAAGAAGAAAATTCAACTCTGTAGACTTATAAGAAAACCATCCATCTTTGTAGACTTCTAAGAAGAAAATCTACCTCTGTAGACTTCTAAGAAGAAAATTCACCTCTGCAGACTTATAAGAAGGCATTCTACCTCTGTAGACTTCTAAGAAGAAAATCTACCTCTGTAGACTTCTAAGAAGAAAATCCACCTTTGCGGACTTATAAGAAGGCAATCTACCTCTGTAGAATTCTAAGAAGACAATCCACCTCTGTGGACTTATGAGAAGGCAATCTACCTCTGTAGACTTCTCAGAAGAAAATCCACTTCTGCGAACTTATAAGAAGGCAATCTACCTCTGTAATCTTCTAAGAAGTCCATGCAACCCTGCAGACTTCTAAGAAAACAATCCACCTCTGTAGTCTTCTAAGAAGAAAATCCACCTCTGTGGACTTCTAAGAAGACAGTACACCTCTGTTGGCTTATAAGAAGACACTATACCTCTGTAGTCTTCTAAGAAGACAATCCACCTCTTTAGTCTTCTAGGAAGTTCATCCACCTCTGTTGACTTATAAGAAGACAATCTACCTCTCTAGACTTTTAAGAAGACAATCTACCTCTTTAGACTTTTAAGAAGACAATCCACCTCTGTAGTCTTTTACGAAGTCTATCCACCTCTGTAGACTTCTAAGAAGACAATCCACCTTGGTAGACATACTAGGGAACAATCCACTAAGGCAATCTACCTCTGTATATCTACATACAAGCACATCTTTTGCATCTGTTGTCTCCAGAGAATTCTGCGTCCTTCCCCTCCTCCATCATGGCTAGCAAGAAACTTATCACTGTCCTAGGAGCCACAGGTGAGAGAAAGAACTCCATGAAGATCTAAACCCTTACTGAATGATATTTAGTTTGCTAAAACATTTTAGACTAGATTTTTTTTATATATATAATTTTTTTTATTTTTTTTCTTGCTGCTTATCTCCTCCAACCTTTCCTGTCTACATGCACTCTTACATCATTGCTCTGCACTGGCTTTCTGATTGTGTTAACTGTTCACCATACCTACCTAACGGCGGGAGATTTACTAAAACTGGAGTGCACAGAAGCTGATTGGTTACTATGCACAGCTGCACCAGATTCTATGTGCTCCAGTTTGTATAAATCTCCCCCAAATTGTGGTGGCACTACCGATTGTACTATTCACAATGGGAGCACATGAAAGGGTGACAGCACAGGAGTGGAATTGGGAGGCAGTAGTCACTCTTTACAGGAAGTGTCCAAGCAAGGACTTTCATGACAGGATCACCAGATAATCTTTTATTGCAAGCTGATTGAAAAGGAGTGAAAACAACTTTTGAAAAGACATTCATTTGTTAAAGCTAAGATTAGCAATTGGGTTTAGATCTTTTTTAACTCCTGCTGTCAGTTTGCCACTTGGAATTTAGTATGGGTTTTTTAGGACAGGGATACTGGTATCAAAAAAAAAAAAAAATGACGATGAATGTTAGATAGGCAATTCTCAGATCATGGAGGCGAGGGTGCCACTTCTTTTAATAATTTTTGTTCCCTTGCTGTCCTGCAATATTTCAGAATCTTACTTTTAGCTGAGGTAGCAGCCATAGGGTAACATCTTGGTCCCACCAGCAGGAGAGCACTTTATAGGAAAAGGTCAGTTGTTTCTTAGAGATCTTGTTGCTGGTGATCGGATTGCTCAACTGACATTGTCCTCTTGCTGCGGCACATCTACAAAGGACTGCACCTACCTACTTTTAAATAGCACTAAGGCAGTTTATTGAATAATATAGTATTGATTGCATCTTGAAATGCCAACTCCATAGAGAAGGAGTCAGAAAACAAATGTGTTCAGCTGAAAAATGTATGTAAAAGAGCAAGAAAACAGTCTGGAATGTTATTCATTAAACATTCTTAAAGGATAACTGCACATTCACATAATGTACACCTGACCCTTCCCTTAAAGTCTCTCCACTGCCCCATTTGCATACATTCCATGGCCACAACGTTTCCAGTCCTCTCTGCACTGAATGCACCTGCATGGTTGATCTCCATAGACCTTTATAGGACTGAAACCCAAGTATGGAGAGGGAGGCTGTAGACCGTCCCAATAAAATCTACGGGGAATGACTACACAATCATGGCCTTATCAGTGAAAGATTTCCCTGTGGTATGCAAACATATCAGGATGTCAGGATACATCTAGGATGGGGGAGGATGGCTTACTTTGGATAGGGGAGAGGGAGCACATTCTGTGAAATTACATGTATGGAGGGTGGGGCAGGGGTAGATGATAACCAGCCTTTCTGTATGTGTCCCAATTAAACTGTTGGGCGCCAAGCGCGGATCACACGTGACTATCCCCTACACTGGGCACCTGTAACAGGATCACTTTACTTCACACACTGGGTACCTTTATCTCATGCCATTTTCACCAATGCCAAAGGACAAGGCTGAGGTTGCTCTCATTGAATACTCAACCTTAAGCGGGCCCTCCACTATTCGAGATGAACGTACACCATGTAGACTTGCACAACAACTGTTCTCCAGTTAACTTTCCCTGTGCAAATGTACATCTTCCCCGTAATTAGGTGGGCCGCGCCAATTACTGACCAATGCCACCTGTCCAGCATTTCCCACTACCAATCCTGGTAGCAACCTGGAACCCCCGCTGTGCACATAGCACAGAATGCATCCTGCATTTGGCTTTGACTCTTTGAACCTCTGTACAGGATGGGGACCTCTGAAATGCAGTTTCACTCTGGTTGCCCTGGGAGATGGGATGCAGCGTAGGGAGCGTTGACATCATCTCACTCGCGGCTAGAGGCAAATCCATCTATAACAGATACACGGTATCGACAGGCTGCTTGCTGACTGTGCCTTCATTGCCCATGGCAACTACATGTAGTAATGCATAATGATGACTCTTCATATCCCATGTGATAGTGACCCAGGCAATAGACTAAGTGTGGAATTGTGCCAGTTACTTGCAATGCACTCCTTTAATTTACTTCAGAGCAGACAAAAGGTAATGTTCAACTCTTTAGTGAATAAAGTGCTAAGCAGTAAAAAAGTCCAATGAGCAAACAGTCGTTTCCAAGTCACTAATTCCCTAATCCTACTCAGGCTGTCCTGGAGTACCCACAAAGGTAGAGTCCATGCAAACAAAGGTCCATTAGTGGCATCTTCCAGTGGCTGGTGTCTTCGGGGTGAACCCCAAGTTGGATGGCTTTCACATCCCTCAGGCTCTTATGTGGCTGTACCCCTCATTGAACGCAGCTGATGGACCTGCCACAAGGCTCTTGATGTCTTCAAGGGGAACTTTGGGGAACCTCCTTCTTTCTCCAGGGCCTCTCTGGCTCTGGACCACTGTCCCTATTTTTAATCACAGGAGCAGTGGGTCAAACCCAAAGATCCTGCCAAACAAAAAACCCAGGATAAAGTTAACCCCAGCACTCCCATCCGGGGAAGCACCTAACTAGGCTAGTTCTAATGGACTTTTTAAACTTTAAAAAAAAAGAGTGAGAGGACTCCATTGGCCCAAAAAAGACAACAGCTTCACTTAATGACAGAGCAGTTTGCTGATGTCACATTACTGTGCTGCCAATTGTGCTGCCAATTTAGACCCCTTTTTAAAAAATGTATTTGTCTGGCTGACCAATATATCCCGAAGATTAGCTTGCTCTCAGTTGAATCTTCTCCTAATTCCATCATCAAAGTCCTTTGTAGAACAATAATTTGTTGCCCAGAATTGTCTAGCAGCCAAAACTTCTAGTCACTATTGGACTTTCCTGATCTGCATATTTGTTTCAGATCATTTAAAGTTTGGAAGGCCATAGCTCATCATGGCAGCCAAGCAACTAACATTTTTAAAATGTCAGAAATGTCAGCCTTCATGTTTTCTAAGATACATTTTGCTTTATGAAAATGGCATCTTGGCTCCACGTACAGTAGTGCCTCCTTTTGTAAGTCCACGTGCACGTGCTCTCCTCCAAATTTGTAAGCAGATATGACTTACTACTTTCTTTTTTTAATATATAATAATATTGTTGGTCATTGTTCCCTTATTCTCCTTCATATGGTAGGTCACTTGTCAGTGTAAGCTGTTGCGGGGGCCTGAATCAAATCGGAAAATTGTTTCAAATACTTACCATAATTTTTCTTTTCCTGGTGACAATCCATGGCAGCATACATGTGGTTGCATGCTGCTATGTTGGTGCAAGGAAAGTGAGTTTGGTGCATTAACATGCATGAATTGCTACAGATTTACAATCTTGCTGTTTGATCATTGTAGAAGAGGAGACTGAGGAAATGCTTCCTAGAGCCTGCAGAGGTTTGATGGCATATTCGTTAAAGTACCTAATGTCCTTCTTTCAGGAGCACAGGGTGGTTCAGTGGTCAAAGTTCTTCTACAGAGCAGCTCGTATGCGGTCAGGGCGGTGACTCGTGATGTCAGCAAACCAGCTGCTGTGAAGCTGAAGGAAGCCGGCGCAGAAGTGGTAGCTGCAGATCTGGATGACGAGAAGAGCCTGAAGTCAGCCCTCAGTGGTGCTTATGGAGCTTTTGTGGTGACCAATTTCTTTGATCACTTTAGCAAGGAGAAAGAAGTTGCACAGGTAATAGCCACTGTTAGTGACTATATATATATATATATACATACACACACACTATGTTGTCAAAAGTATTGGGACGCCTGCCTTTACACGCACATGAACTTTAGTGGCATTACATTAAAGTTCAATATTTGAACTTTCAATATTGAGTTGGCCCGCCCTTTGCAGCTATAACAGCTTCACCTCTTCTGGGAAGGCCGTCCACAAGGTTTAGGAGGGTGTCTATGGGAAGGTTGGACCATTCTTCCAGAAGCACATTTGTCAGGTCAGGCACTGATGTCGGGGGAGGAGGCCTGGCTCACAGTCTCCGCTCTAATTCATCCCAAAGGTGTTCTATGGGGTTGAGGTCAGGACTCTGTGCAGGCCAGTCAAGTTCCTCCACCCCGAACTGGCTCCTCCATGTCTTTATGGACCTTGCTTTGTGCTGGTGTGCAGTCATGATGGAACAGGTAGGGGCCATCCCCAAACTGTTCGCACAAAGTTGGGAGCATGAAATTGTCCAAAATGTCTTCGTATGCTGACGCCTTAAGAGTTCCCTTCACTGGAACTAGGGGGCCAAGCCCAACCCCTGAAAAGCAACCCCACACCATAATTCCCCCTCCCCCAAACTATACACTTGGCACAATGCAGTCAGGCAAGTACTGTTCTCCTGGCAACCGCCAAACCCAGACACGTCCATTGGATTGCCAGACAGAGAAGCGTGATTGGTCAGTCCAGAGAACACGTCTCCACTGCTCTAGAGTCCAGTGGCAGCGTGCCTTACACAAGGGCATCCGAAGCTTTGCATTGCACTTGGTGATGTAAGACTGGGTGGCAACCTATCACAGTACCACTCTTGAATTCACTGAGCTCCTGAGAGCGACCCATTCTTTCACAAATGTTTGTAGAAGCAGTCTGCATGCCTAGGGGCTTGATTTTTTACACCTGTGGCCATGGAGATGATTGGAACACCTGAATCCAATAATCTGGAGGACTGCCCCACTACTTTTGGCAATATAGTGTATATATGGTAACAGCAACCAAAGCTGAAATAAATCACAGGAACCAAAGTACTCATTAGGAATACAGCTATTTCTTTATTTGCGCAGATAAAACAAGCCTACACGTTTTAGGGGACAATACTTCTCTTCATCAGGGCTGGTGAAAGGTTAATTGAGTAATAGTTCGGCCTGAACTGTTAGAAAACCCTAGGAAGCACCTGGCTAGACAGAAACTAAGTCCATTGTTGGAACAGATGTGTCAGGAATGGACTTGCCAGTAATGGTGGGACTCACCTGCCTTGTGGGCTGCAGTACCAGGGCTGGCCAGCGGGTGCTCTCAGCAATCAGAGACTCAACCCTGCAGTCAGCCAAACACCTGAAGCTGATTATGCAGGTGTATTTAAGGGATGGGCCAGACCTGCAGTCTGTGCCTTGGTGTGTGTTTTTCCTGGGCCGCTGTATCTTGTTACCTGCATCCCTGTTCCTGTTCCTGTCCCTGTCTGACTGATTCATTGCTGACCCTGCCTGATCCGGACCTCTGCTGACTTCTCCTGTTTGATCCCTGGCTTGTGACCTCGACCATTCTCTGCCTGACCCCCTGTACCTACCTGCCCGTTAGTTGCTGTACCCGGCTCGTGACCTGACTACTCTCTGCCTGCTCCTCCTGTTCCTACCTGCTTGTTATTGACCCGGCCTGCTTGACGACGCTTGCACTGTATGTACTGTTATCTGTGGGTGGTTTGGTTTGGTTCGTTTGCACTGTGTTATGTTTTAGTATTGCACTGCGTTTATGTATTGTTAGTGTTAATAAATTATATTGTTTATAACATATCTGAAGCCTGCATTTCCCTGCGTCAGTCCACATACATCTGGTCATACCCGGAGCCCTGACAAGATGTTAGAGAAGGGCTGGCTTGACATCTCATATACTCCATTTTTTTTATAAGCTGCATCTGTAAATAGGTGCAGAATAACCACTGACAACTGTTTCTGCACAGTCCAAGTGTCCCCCTACCATTTCAGTTGTGTTTGATTGGTTGTCTGCCAAAAAGAATTTAATTGGTGCAACACTGTCTGCCATCAGAAAAGTCAATTTAGCACATTGGTTAAATAGCGCTGATGAGGGTCCCAGGGTTCTATTTCATACAGAGTAGCAAAACATCTGTTCATTGTTATGACCTGCTATCAACTGAGGTGATAGAGGAGAACCTACAAAACATGTTTGTGCTTGTCCTATATCAGTGTTGCCATTAGTTGGCAAATTATGAATTTAAAAGATTCTATAAAACATTGCTTTGGTTCAATCTTGCATTTTGTAGTGTTGTGCTACTGAAGGAAATGGCCTCTAGGGTTGATTGCAATATGTTAGAGATGGCCAGACCTGATGAGGTTCCTTTGATTGAGAGTAGAGGTTGACTTTTACTAAATACAATATTGTGCCAACTTTCAAAGACTTTGCAATTCTTAACGAGGCCCTTCCTACCAATGTTGCTTTGAGGATTTTTGTGTTGCAGGGAAAACGGATCGCAGATCTGTGCAAAGAGCAAGGCCTACAGCATGTGGTTTTCAGCGGCCTAGAAAATGTCTACAAATTGACTGGAGGCAAGTTGGAGGTTCATCACTTTGATGGTAAAGGGGAAGTTGAAGAGTATTTTCGGCAGATTAAAGTACCCATGACCAGCGTGAGGCTCGCCTTCTACTTCGAAAACTTCCTGACTCTCAGCAGGCCGCAGAAATGCCCAGATGGAAAGACATATCAATTGGGTAAGGTTTTAATGGGAATGTTGTTTAGCTGCATGCAACTATATTTGTACATTTATGGAGCCACTAATATAAGCAAGATGGTAAGAGATGCAGTGTGGTAAGTGCCATGGTGTGGGGGGCACCAAGATAGGGCCTCAGTGGGTAACATAGCCCAGTGAGCCACAAAAGACTGCCCTACACCCCCCCATAAAGAGTTGGGTAAGATTTAATTGGGAATATTGGGACTATTGTGTACCTGAAGCTTGACTTGTACATTCATAGAGCCACTTATATAGGAAAGGTGGTGGGACATGCAGTATGGTGAGTGCGATGGAGGTGGTAGGGTGCACCAAGAGAGGGTGCCAGTGGGGAGCAAAGCCTAGGGGTCACAAAAGGCTAAATCCTACATTAGAAGGGGAGTTTCCCCAGATGAATAGAAATTTTTGGACTGGTTACCAACCTCTCCATATCTGCCGGATAAGCTTTGTCTTTATTTACTGTTTTAGTACCTATAGTACCTATATTTAGTACCTAATAGGCTGTGATACTGCTCTGATTTGTAACACTGCATTTTTTTTTTGTAAGATCGCATGTCTTGCTAAAGCACACAAACAAAATTCTCTTTATAAAAAAATTCCTACATTAGATTCCAGGAAACTATTGAATTTGGGAATCCAAATCCCAACAGATTACGACCCCAATGCCATAGCTGAAGCACACAAGCTTTTGTTTTTGGGGGGCTGCCTTCATGCTGTGGCTGCCCCACTGTCAGGAATTTAGGAATGACCAGAAAGGTGTGGACTGACACAGGGAAACGCAGGTTTCAGGTATAGTATAATAATACAGTTTATTATTAGCCACACATAAGAGTAGGGCCCTCTTACCCCTCGTACGTTGTTTGTTGTTGTTGTACTGTGCCATGTATTGTCCCCCCTATTGTACAGCGCTGAGGAAACCCTTTGGCGCTATATAAACTCGTAGTAATAATAATAATAATAATAATATATATAAACGCACAGTGAACAAACCAACCTTCCACTAATCTTAGTACGTGCAGGAACACAGGCGTAGTCAGGGCTGGAGAGGTGGAATGGTCAGGCCGGCCGTAGGGTTCTGTAATGACCGTTCGGTGGTACCTCTAGCAGTTCCCAGGACAGGATTCCCCAGGGCGCGGAGTCTATGTCCCAGTCTGCTTATTCACCAGGGCCCCTGATGGTGGGGATGGACTTGGAGCAGACAGGAACCAGGTCGCGGCCCCTGAGTATACCTGCTTGTGGTAGAGGGATCCGCCAGAGGTATGTGCAGGTAGAAAGCCTGATGTGAAGAGGCAGAAGGTGTGAGCAGGGACGGCTGGATCCGTGCAGGTTGGATGGATGGCAGAGTAGCTAGCGTGGTCAGACGGGTCAGGTCAGCAATGTGCGGGCAGCAAGGTACCAAAGGAGCAGGCAGAGAATGGTCAGGGTCACAAGCTGGGTTCAGTCACTCACGGGCAGCGCGGTACAAAGGATCAGGCAGAGAATGGTCAGGGTCACAAGCCGGGTTCAACAGGAGACGATCAGCAGCGGTCAGGATCAAGCAGGGTCAGCAACGAGGCAGGAACACAAGATACCAGGTACAGGGGCTCATGGGAAAACATACACCAAGGCCCAGATCACAGGCCTGGTCATGCCTTAAATACACCTTCTGCAATCAGCCCCAGGTTTGGCTGATTGCAGGTGTGAGCTTCTGGCTGCTGAGAGCACCCGCTGGTCAGCTCTGGTACTGCAGCCCACACGGCAGGTGAGTCCCACCACCAGTGCTGAGTCCATTCCTGACACCCACACTCATCCTATGTTGAACATTAGGCATTCCGATCAATGCAGATAGCATTTTGGATGTGTAACATCAGTCTCCCCATATTGAGAACAATAGGCAGAGATGGTCTCATAAATTCAAATAGCATTTGGATCATTGTGACCGTAGCACCAGACTACCTCTATAGTGAATAATAGGCAGCCATGGTCCCATCAATGCAGATAGCATTTAGGTTGTTGTTCTAAAGCATTACACTCCCCTTTTACATGACAATAGGAAGCCAGGGTCCTATCAAGGTGGATAGCATTTGGACCAGTGGCGGACTGACCATTTGGAAACTCGGGCACTGCCTGAGGGCCTGGGGTCAGTAGGGGGCCCCATGAAATGCCCCTGGTACCTTTTTCATAGACTTTTTTGAGTTTGGGCAAGGACACAGGGGTCCCATGATCCCCTATTGCCCGAGGGCCCCATGAGTTGTCAGTCCGCCCCTGATTTGAACTGTTGTTACCTTGTACAATGGTCCAAATGCTACCTGCACTGAAGGACCATGGCTGCCGTTGTTCTCTATAGGGGGACTGTGTTGCAGCTGAAGACGGGGTGGAGCCATTACAAACTGAACTGAGCCATTAGAGACAAATAGAAGGTTAATGACGACCCTGCATTTGTTTAAATGTTAATTTTAATGGTTACATGTTACTTCAAATTTTTCATTGTTTTTCATCTGTTCTTTATTCTCCTTTAGCCCTTCCCATGGGAGACATTCCTATGGATGGAATATCTGTGGCAGATCTCGGCCCAATTGTCCACAGCATCTTACAGAATTTCTTAGAATATGTCGGGAAGAATATTGGCCTTAGTGCAGAGAAGCTAACTGTCCAACAATATGCAGAGATCATGTCCGAGGTGACCGGCAAGACCATTGTAGACTCCAAGGTGAGGCTGATATTATTCTACTGACCATCTACTTGTTTCTGGTGGTGCTGCCATCATCCGTAGAGGCAGAAACCTTCACACTTCAGAAATTTAAATCAATGTGTTTACTGTCACAGAACTTTGGCACCAGGTAATCCTTTGGCACTTGGTAAATTTTTCTTCAGTGCTAACAAGGAATTTAGTGTAATAGTTCTTGCTATGGCATCACAATTTCAGAGGAGGAGAAGTGAAGGATTTATGGCTCATAATTCTCATGAAAAATTAAATCACTTTTTTTAGTTGTAAACTTTTTCTGAAACTCTTTTTGTTGTGCACATAGATCACCCCTGAGGAATACGAAAAACTCAACTTCCCGGGAGCAGATGAACTGGCCAATATGTTTCGATTCTACCGGATGAGACCTGAGCGCAGTGTGGAGGTGACCCACAAACTGAATCCCAACCTGAAAATCTTTAAGCAGTTTTTGGTTTCCAAGAAGGACGCTCTTACAGACTTGTAATATGACATTACCTACTATAAATCGGCATTAAAACTTTTTTTTTAATCATAAAACGGCCTACTTTGAATTAGTAAAGTTGTTGTGTTGTTGCTTTTCATATCACTCATAGTTCTTTGTTGTAATCATCGATCATTAGCTCTACCATGCGATCCTCTGATAAACCTCAGACACCTTAAACCTGTGTGGGACAGATAAAACATACAAAACTTTGTACTGTCCTTTAACAGTCTACAAACATTTTAGAGTTAAAATTCAGGCGCAAAAATGTTAATTTAAACATATTACTTAAAGTGTTCCTAAATCACGTCCCTGCATTCACTATATCTGGTCTCCCCGGGCCCTGCGTTCACTATATCTGGTCTCTCCGGGCCCTGCGTTCACTATATCTGGTCTCCCAGGACCCTGCATTCACTATATCCGGTCTCCCCAGACCCTGCATTCACTATATCTGGTCTCCCCGGACCCTGTATTCACTATATCTGGTCTCCCCGGACCCTGCATTCACTATATCTGGTCTCCCCGGACCCTGCATTCACTATATTCAGTCTCCCCGGACCCTGCATTCACTATATCCGCTCTCCCCGGACCCTGCATTCACTATATCCGGTCTCCCCACACCCTGTATTCACTATATCTGGTCTCCCTGGACCCTGCATTCACTCTATATGGTCTCCCCGAATCCTGAATTCACTATATTCAGTCTCCCCGGACCCTGCATTCACTATATCCGGTCTCCCCGGACCCTGCATTCACTATATCCGGTCTCCCCACACCCTGTATTCACTATATCTGGTCTCCCCGGACCCTGCATTCACTATATCTGGTCTCCCTGGACCCTGCATTCACTGTATATGGTCTCCCCGGATCCTGCATTCACTATATCCGCTCTCCTCGGACCCTGCATTCACTGTATCTGCTCTCCCTGGACCCCGCATTCACTATATCCGGTCTCCCCGGACCCTGCATTCACTATATCCAGTCTCCCCGGACCCTGCATTCACTATATCTGATCTCCCTGAACCCTGCATTCACTATATCTGGTCTCCATGGACCCTGCATTCACTATATCCAGTCTCCTCGGACCCTGCATTCACTATATACGGTCTCCCCGGACCCTGTATTCACTATATCTGGTCTCCCCGGACCCCGCATTCACTATATCTGGTCTCCCCGGACCCCGCATTTACTATATCCGGTCTCCCCGGACCCTGTATTCACTATATCTGGTCTCCCCGGACCCTGCACTCACTATATCCGGTCTCCCTGGACCCTGCATTCACTATATCTGGTCTCCCCGGACCCTGCATTCACTATATCCGGTCTCCCCACACCCTGTATTCACTATATCTGGTCTCCCCGGACCCTGCATTCACTCTATATGGTCTCCCCGAATCCTGAATTCACTATATTCAGTCTCCCCGGACCCTGCATTCACTATATCCGGTCTCCCCGGACCCTGCATTCACTATATCCGGTCTCCCCACACCCTGTATTCACTATATCTGGTCTCCCCACACCCTGTATTCACTATATCTGGTCTCCCCGGACCCTGCATTCACTATATCTGGTCTCCCTGGACCCTGCATTCACTGTATATGGTCTCCCCGGATCCTGCATTCACTATATCCGCTCTCCTCGGACCCTGCATTCACTATATCCGATCTCCCCGGACCCTGCATTCACTATATCCAGTCTCCCCAGACCCTGCATTCACTATATCTGATCTCCCCGAACCCTGCATTCACTATATCTGGTCTCCACGGACCCTGCATTCACTATATCCAGTCTCCCCGGACCCTGCATTCACTATATACGGTCTCCCCGGACCCTGTATTCACTATATCTGGTCTCCCCGGACCCCGCATTCACTATATCTGGTCTCCCCGGACCCTGCATTCACTATATCCGGTCTCCCCGGACCCTGTATTCACTATATCTGGTCTCCCCGGACCCTGCATTCACTATATCCACTCTCCTACATTCACTATATCCGGTCTCCCACAGTACACAGAACATGGAAGTGCAATTATTTTAGTAAATAAAACAAAAGTTTTATATATATATATATATATATATATATATATATATACACTGTATACAGTATATATGTGTTTTTTCTGGGAGATAGATAAATAGATAGATAGATAGATAGATAGATAGATAGATAGATGGATAGATAGATAGATAGATAGATAGATAGATAGATAGATAGATAGATAGATAGATAGATAGATAGATAGATGTTACACAAGCCATACTGTAATTTAATGTTGTTAGAAGTTACTTTTTTGTGTCATTTTCAGCAAAATTCAATACAATATAGCAGCCTGGAGGTGTTCTGTACACTGGTGGTACACTGTTGGTGCAGAAAGGAGCATACACTCAATAGCAGAAATTAGATTTGTATGGCCATTTGGAAGCAGTCTTAGTGTATAAACAACTGTATACATTTTCCATTGTACATGGCAGTCTATGGGCTATATATAGAATAGGACAGGCAGGCACGTGGAGAATATATACTATGACCTTATTCACTTGGAATGTATTCTATAGAGGCACTTCTGTAAGAGGCCCTGTTTCAGAGTAATCATATGTGTCTCCCGGATCCCTGCTCTTGGTCTTGTCTTCTCCTTCCTTGTTTACTCTTTTATCCTTTTTGTTCTTGTCTGATTTTTGTGCTGCAGTAGAGATCTGCCTTTGACTTGCTTCATTGCTGGAGATTCTCCACTGTACTTTTTGTATTGTCTCTGCCATTGATAGCCCCTGCGTGGACATGCTTTTTGCTTTGCTGGAGTTGTAGCATTGTTCTGGTTATATTTTATGTGCCATTGATAGCCCCTGCATGGGGGGGGGGGGGTCTTTTGATTATGTCCCTTTCTGTTTAAAATGTTTAAAACTAATAAAAAACATTGAAATGCGAAGGGTAGTCCACAGCAGTCCACAAGCAGAAAAGAGCGAAAGAAGCGATCACTCTGTCTGCCACTACTTTTTATCATAAATGGACAAACGCAGGTTCCTCCCAGGGCCATGCAGGCTTCCCCTTCTTCACTTATTATTAAAGGGGTCTCAGTATTAGACACCAGCTGTATAACATGCATGACACAAGTAAAACATACAAAACATTGTATGATCATACACTGTTCTCCTGATATCACCAAAACATTTAAAGTGTATCTATGGTCCAAATGTAAAATCCTATATCCATTACCACATTTTATTCCATTATTTCTAGACTACTCCTATTATTCTGAACTATCTTGAAGTTTGTAAACTTACTTTGTGAAGACCCCACACATTTCATTCCTTGAATTCTGTGACACATATTCATTATGCCCTGTGAATAGGCAGTGCTGTGTCGCACCTTTCACAGAGTCCGCCTTCTGAACTACAGAGATTCAGGAGGCGGAGTCAGTACAGGACTGCTTGCAGGCAGCACAGTACCATGGGATATGTAGTCCTTAGAAATTAGGAGAATCTGCAAAGCATGCTGGGAATCCAGGACGCTGTGGAAAGAGACAACCAACAGACAGGCAGCACTCATAACATGAAAGGAGATTTTAAATATAACTATTGTTTGTATTGTTATTACAATGCTGATGTGATACAATGAAAGTGTATGCTGTGACCATAGAACTCCTTAGACACAGTGTAGTGTGAGCACAGTAAAGCCTCCTTAGAACACAAGGCATTTACATGTCTGATCCCATAACATATCCCAAAAAAGAGGATTACTACTTTTTCCAGGACTGAATAGAGCAATGCACGTCATTTCTTTACATCCCAACACACAGATGCCCTGTGCTAGTGTAAGGTGCACAAATAGCCCCATTTATTCCAAACTGCATACAGCTGTTTCAGGCTTATTGGCCATCATTAGTGCAGTGTGTGAAAAGCATAGCTTCTATGGAGTAGGGCTTGGAACCCAACAAGACAGTATAACGATAGAGGTTATAGTGAAAAGGGACAGAAGGATCCAAAAGGCCCTCCAGCCAAATCAGTGCGTAGTACAGTATAGCCATCTTAAAACAGAATGCGTTTCATTCTATTGCCATCATCAGTGCAGGGTATGAAAACCGAGGCTTCTATGGCATGGGGCTTGGGACCAAACAGGATCATATAACTATACAGGTTATGGTGAGAAGGAATTAAAGGAATCAAAAGGCCCTCCAACCGAATCATTGTGTAGCACAGTGAAGCCTTTTTAAAACAGAACACATTTCATTCTAGGGCCATCATCAGTGCAGTGTATGACTACCATGGCTTCTATGGAGTAGGGCTTGGAACCCAACAAGACAGTATAACCATAGAGGTTATGGTGAGAAGGGACTGAAGGAATCAAAAGGCTTTCCAAATCAGTGCATAGCACAGTAAAGGCATCTTAGAACAGAACATGTCCCATTCTATGGGCAACATCAGTGCAGGACTTGAAAACCATGGCTTGTATGGCGAAGGGCTTGGGACACAACAAGACAGTATAACTATAGAGGTTATAGTGAAAAGGGACCGAAGGATCCAAAAGGCCCTCCAGCCAAATTAGTGCGTAGTACAGTAAAGCTATCTTAAAACAGAATGCGTTTCATTCTATTGCCATCATCAGTGCAGGGTATGAAAACCGAGGCTTCTATGGCATGGGGCTTGGGACCAAACAGGATGATATAACTATACAGATTATGGTGAGAAAAAAACTAAAGGAATCAAAAAGACCACCAACTAAATCAGTGTGTAGCACCGTGAAGCCTTCTTTAAAGAGAACATGCCCTATTCTATGGTCATCATCATTGCAGTGTATGGAAACCATGGCTTTGATAAAATAGGACTTGGGACCCAACAAAACAGTACAACCATACCAGTTATGGTGACAAGGGACTAAAGGAATCAAAAAGCCCACCAATGAAATCAAGGGGTTTATTTACTAAAGCTCGAGAGTCCAAAATCAGACTCCCTTCTGCATAGAAACCAATCAGCTTCTAACCTCAGCTTGTTCAATGAAGCTTTGGCAATGAAACCTGGAAGCTGATTGGTTTCTATGCAGAAGGGAGTCTGATTTTGGACTCTCCAGCTTTAGTAAATAAACCCCCAAGTGTCTAACACAGTAAAGCCATCCTAGAACAGAAAATTCCCAATTCTATTGCCATCATCAGTGCAGTGTATGGAAACCATGGCTTCGATAAAGTAGGACTGGGGACCCAACAAAACAGTAGAACCATACCGGTTATAGCAAAAAGGAACTAAAGAAATCAAAAAGCCCTTCAACCAAATCACACAGTGAAGCCTTCCTAAAACAGAATATGCCTCATTCTGTGGTTGTCATCAGTGTAGTATATGGAAACCATGGCTTCTATGGAGTAGGGCTTGGGACCTGAAAAGCAGTAGAACCATACCGGTTATGGTAAGAAGGGACTAGAGGAATCAAATAGCCCTCCAACCAAAACAGTGCGTATCACAGTAAAGCCAACTTAGAACAGAGCATGCCTTACTCTATGGGCATCATCAGTGCAGTGTATGGAAACTATGGCTTCCATGGAGTAGGGTATATGGTGGATAGGTAGACTGTCTTAGGCAAAGCTTTCCTTTAAATGCCGTTGCAGTTGTTCTTTTTTGGTATCAGTAGCTGCAGTTTCTAGAAGCATTACAAATTACAGTTTGGAAATCATCAATAAAATACTATTTTATGCGAGAAGACAAAGATGGGTGGCACACCTACATTTGAAGGATGTCACAACTGCATGACAGGGCATGAACGTGCATAGCTATGACTTGCAGGATTCTGCCGCTAATAGAATTTACGCTTCAGTTTTTTCCAGCATTTGCTCAGATCATTGGTGAGTGCAGCCAGAAGTTCTACGAGAAGTAAATAAATCTGCCTGCAGAGAAAGCCCAGAGTCTCTGCCAAAAAAACCACCCATTAGGCGTCTACCTACTGACTGAAAAGAATACGTCTTCGTTTATCTGCTTCAAACTAAATAAATCCTTTTTTCTGTTTTAACCACAACCCTGTTTGGGCAGGGAATGGTGTACATTGCTGAGCATCTAGGGGTAAAACAGGCTGGGACAGAAGTAAGAAGTCAGTCCACCTTTGCATGGATTACAAGAAAGCACTTCTTGGTCTTCCATCATCATCTGAGCGTTCTGCTTCCTCAGCCATGGCTGGCAAGAAAACCATCACCGTCTTTGGAGCCACAGGTGAGTGAAATAAAGTTGGATCAAGGCCACTGGATGGTGTTCAAAGGAGAACTAGTCATACAGTAGAAGGTATTCACCTTGTGTGCACCATACCAGGATGAGGTCCTGGGGCGGCCAAGGTCAACATCCCAAAATGCTGCTCTTCCCAAGAGCTGAGATAGTTGAAGTTTGCACATCCGTAGCCCTAATGGTTGCCATACACACTTCTTTAAATGATCAATTTATTTTCTGATTCCAAATAAGAAATCTATAGTCAGCAGCACGTTCGATCAATATGACACACATGGGGATGTAGATTTCGAATGACAGTTTGAAAATATGATCGTAAATTTTCAACTGTATCTCTATTTTCACAATGAAATCCCATAATGTGATAAAATTCAAGAACAAAGCATCTCAGTGCAGCTGATCCATGCACCGCGATCAGGGCTGCTGTTAGAAACCACAGGGCCCCATACAGCCAATGTAGTAGGGCCCCCAAATAAACACAGTTTATTAGGCTTCACTTACGAATGAACACAATGAGTGATTGCAACAGATCAGCATTGTGTTCATTCAGGAAAGGAAGAGGCTGGTAAATGTGACATATTTACGGACCCTTCCCACACTTCCATCCTATTGATCCTATTGTATTCTTGCATCTGCTGGTGGGAAGGAGAGGAGGGAAGCTGGCAGAACTGCAGGGGCATGGGGGAAGGCACACAGGGGGGGCTTGGGCAACATGGGGAACTGTATGATGCACTGGGAGGGTGCTGCAGAGAGAGCCATACAAGGGATCAGTTCCAGTAATCACCCCCCCGTCGATCACCCTCCCTGCTCACATCCTATTCACCCTGATGCCTGGACCCCCCTGCTGGCCTGGGCCCCGTACAGGAGAACCAGTGGTACCCCCTGGGAGGGTGCTGCAGAGAGAGCCATACAAGGGATCAGTTCCAGTAATCACCCCCCCCGTCGATCACCCTCCCTGCTCACATCCTATTCACCCTGATGCCTGGACACCCCTGCTGGCCTGGGACCCATACAGGAGAACCAGTGGTACCCCCTTATCCATGGCCCTGACCATGGTCAAATACAATCTAGATCAAGTCCAAATCAATCAGAAAGAATTGTTCAATTGTTTGCCATTTCGATCTTTTCAGCCAAATCGCACATTGATCGGATGATAATAATATTTAATTATGTATAGCCACCATAAGGCAGCCATGTTTGGGTATTTGGAAATATAAAGCCTGGGGAAGGTGCTGCTACTGATTATTGTGACAGATTATTGCGATTTAGTCTAAATATGCATGGGGAACCAGAATTAGACCCCAAATAATAATAGCTAAAATCTATTCTTTCACCTGGAGACTATGGTATCTTGTAGGGTCCAGTTCCCACCACGATCCCTGTGTTCTGTATGAGTTTCTGCATGTGCATTTTGATGCTCTTCTTATGCGTTCTGCTGCGTTTCGCCCCTCTTTTTTCCAGTTCAGTACATGGTTCTGGTGAGTTTTTGATGTGTTTTGCTGCGGTCCAGATGCATTCCATACAGAAAGCATGCAGCAGGTTCTACTTTTGTTGACTGCACTGGTGTAAACTAGGGACATTGGAATACAAGGAAAACACTGTGCATGCATTTTTGATGCAGAATAAAAATGCACTGGACTGCCTCTGCTGTGGACCAGCCTTAGCTCATCAAAAGTGAAATTTTATCCTGTGATCTGTCCCTTATACAGTATGTTGAACGGAAAAGCTGAAACATTTCTGTCAATCAGTAGCTGCAGCTAATAGGCTGGAGCCTCTGTTCAATGTATTGTCCCACTCTCAGAATACAATGTCTCGGCAGGGGGGATTCCTCCAACTACCTCGCTTGGGTGGATGGAGAAATCTTTTTTTTTTTTTTCATTTAGCCCACCCCATCTATAGCCAGCTTAGGATCACACAACATGCGTTTCAGTCGCTTTTTTTCTGCATCCAAAGTAGGTTATATGGCTGTCAGTGTCGTAGTTCACATTAGTGTTTGCAGTTCCAGTGTGTTCTAGATGCAGAAAAAAAAGAAGAACAGGCTGCATTTTTCCACTCACAGGAACAGAGCTGAGGCTGTCAATCTGCTGGAAGCCCCTCCCCTGTCACCATTTTTCTCTTGGTGTCAGGAAAACTTGTCAGAAGTGACTCATGCTGATAGCAGTGGAATGAAGCAGCAGACAGAAATGACACTTAGTGCTCTTAATTGAGACAAGTACACACTGTAGAGGGATATGCTTTGTTCATATTTCATGTCTGAGGTTGAAAACCACTTTAAGGAACTCACTCCATGTGACAGAATTGGGCCAGACTGAAAACCAAAAGAATAAAATACAATTTATTATTTTATTTATTTCAGGTACCTATATAGCACCATCAATTTACGCAGCGCTTTGCATATATATTGTACATTCACATCAGTCCCTAACCCTCAAGGGGCGTACAATCTAAGGTCCCTAACCCTCAAAGGGTGTACAATCTAATGTCCCTAACCCTCAAGGGCGTACAATCTAAGGTCCCTAACCCTCAAAGGGTGTACAATCTAATGTCCCTAACCCTCAAGGGGTGTACAATCTAAGGTCCCTAACCCTCAAAGGGCGTACAATCTAAGGTCCCTAACCCTCAAGGGGCGTACAATCTAAGGTCCCTAACCCTCAAGGGGCGTACAATCTAAGGTCCCTAACCCTCAAGGGGCGTACAATCTAAGGTCCCTAACCCTCAAGGGGCGTACAATCTAAGGTCCCTAACCCTCAAGGGGCGTACAATCTAAGGTCCCTAACCCTCAAGGGGCGTACAATCTAAGGTCCCTAACCCTCAAGGGGCGTACAATCTAAGGTCCCTAACCCTCAAAGGGCGTACAATCTAAGGTCCCTAACCCTCAAAGGGGTACAATCTAAGGTCCCTAACCCTCAAGGGGCGTACAATCTAAGGTCCCTAACCCTCAAAGGGTGTACAATCTAAGGTCCCTAACCCTCAAAGGGTGTACAATCTAAGGTCCCTAACCCTCAAGGGGCGTACAATCTAAGGTCCCTAACCCTCAAGGGGCGTACAATCTAAGGTCCCTAACCCTCAAGGGGCGTACAATCTAAGGTCCCTAACCCTCAAAGGGCGTACAATCTAAGGTCCCTAACCCTCAAGGGGCGTACAATCTAAGGTCCCTAACCCTCAAAGGGCGTACAATCTAAGGTCCCTAACCCTCAAGGGGCGTACAATCTAAGGTCCCTAACCCTCAAGGGGCGTACAATCTAAGGTCCCTAACCCTCAAAGGGCGTACAATCTAAGGTCCCTAACCCTCAAAGGGCGTACAATCTAAGGTCCCTAACCCTCAAAGGGCGTACAATCTAAGGTCCCTAACCCTCAAGGGGCGTACAATCTAAGGTCCCTAACCCTCAAGGGGCGTACAATCTAAGGTCCCTAACCCTCAAGGGGCGTACAATCTAAGGTCCCTAACCCTCAAGGGGCGTACAATCTAAGGTCCCTAACCCTCAAGGGGCGTACAATCTAAGGTCCCTAACCCTCAAGGGGCGTACAATCTAAGGGCCCTAACCCTCAAGGGGCGTACAATCTAAGGTCCCTAACCCTCAAGGGGCGTACAATCTAAGGTCCCTAACCACAAAGGGCGTACAATCTAAGGTCCCTAACTCTCAAGGGGTGTACAATCTAAGGTCCCTAACCCTCAAGGGGCGTACAATCTAAGGTCCCTAACCCTCAAGGGGCGTACAATCTAAGGTCCCTAACCCTCAAGGGGTGTACAATCTAAGGTCCCTAACCCTCAAGGGGCGTACAATCTAAGGGCCCTAACCCTCAAGGGGCGTACAATCTAAGGTCCCTAACCCTCAAGGGGTGTACAATCTAAGGTCCCTAACTCACATTCATACATACACATACTAGGGACAATTTAGACAGGAGCCAATTAACCTACCAGCATGTCTTTAGAGTGTGGGAGGAAACTGGAGTACCTGGAGGAAACCCACACAGGCACAGGGAGAACATGCAAACTCCAGGCAGGTGGTGCCATGGTTAGGATTTGAACCAACAACCTTAGCACTGCCAGGCGGAAGTGCTAACCATCTAGCCACTGTGCTGCCCAAACCATTATAGCCTCCATTTATAGCCACGTACAGTAAAAAAACGCTTTGTTCATTTAGAACTTGTTATACATGGTGCTATGGACTCCCTCCACTGGCTGGTCATGTGACCAATGCCATGGCCGGAGGATCCTCATGTCAAACGGGATTATGGGCCTGAGTCCATATTGTAGTCAAAGTCAGATAATAAAGCATGAGCAAATGAATGCTGAAACTCCTGCGCTGGACGATGAGCTCCACAATGTCAGTAACCCCACATGGAGCACTTTTTGGGAATGCAAGCCTTGCTGCCCTCAACGGACCAGGGAAGTCCAAAGGAGCTGTGTGCAAAGAAACAAACAGAGGGCGCACGGGCCTAGTGCATCACCTTCACAGAGGGCGCACGGGCCTAGTGCATCACCTTCACAGAGGGCGCACGGGCCTAGTGCATCACCTTCACAGAGGGCGCACGGGCCTAGTGCATCACCTTCACAGAGGGCGCACGGGCCTAGTGCATCACCTTCACAGAGGGCGCACGGGCCTAGTGCATCACCTTCACAGAGGGCGCACGGGCCTAGTGCATCACCTTCTAAAAATGAGATTTATTGAATAAAAAGTAGTATGCTCATAAAAGAATAAAATCAAATGCACATCACAAAAAAGCCAACACGTTCCAATCTCCCTAGATGGTGGCTGTTCCAAATGTCTGATGCATTTCAAGGCAGAACCTCTTCCTCAGAGCCAACATGTCTTCTTTGTGATGTGCCTTTGATTTTATACTTTTGTGAGTATACTACTTTTTATTCAATAAATCTCATTTTTAGACGGTAATGCACTACGCTGTAGTCAAAGTCAAGCTGGGGAAACAGTGCAGAAGTTAGAAAGTTGGTTACACAACACAAAGACCATAACGCCTAATCTCAGGTTATAATACTCAAACAGAACACACCCAGCTCCCGCACACCTCCTCACTGGCATTCATCCCAGGAGATTACCTTGGAATGCAACATTAGAAAGGAATACAGGAAAATAGATGATAATGCAGTACGCTGAAGGAGAGAGCAGAGTGAGCCAACAGATGAGCTCACTAAGTCCTGAATTCTGCCATTCATCAGTCCTGCCTATTCCCTCGACTGTGTGTCCTTCCACTCAGCCAGCATACTGGTACATCCAATCATAACTGCGTTTATGAATTAATTCAGTCTTCACTTCTTTTATGCCATGCTTACTAATGGCAGGTGTTTGCGTTGCATTTTTGAGGCATTTGCGAGGCGTTTACGGAGCATTAATACCATTAAGTTCATTATGTAGTAGGTGTTATGATGCAGGTTAGGGTTAGGAGCAGGGGCGGACTGACCATTTGGAAACTCGGGCACTGCCGAGGGCCCGGGGTCAGTAGGGGGCCCCATGAGATGCCCCTTTACCTTTTTCATAGGCTTTTTTGAGTTTGGGCAAGAACACAGGGGCCCCATGATCCCCTATTGCCCAGGGGCCCCATGAGTTGTCAGTCTGCCCCTGGTTAGGAGTTAGGGTCAGAGTTAGGTTTAGGGTTAGGGTCAGAGGTTAGGGTTAGGGTCGGGGTTAGGGTCAGGGTTAGGGTCAGGGTTAGGGACAGGGGTTAGGGTTAGGGTCAGGGGTTAGGGTCGGGGTCAGGGTTAGGGTCAGGGGTTAGGGTTAGGGTTAGGGTCAGGGTTAGGGTCAGGGGTTAGGGTTAGGGTCAGGGTTAGGGTTAAGTCTCAAAAACGCGCATAGGGCATTTGGGGAGCATTTTTAACGCTTGTAAAATGCCTGTCTAACGTTATAGGGGAGTTTGGGAAGAAGTCAAGTGTGAACGAGCCCTTAGGCTGTTATTACATTAGGGTGATTAAACAGAATCTGTGCCACCTTATACACTAAAAGTATTGGCCCCGCCCTACAAATCATGTGATTCAGGTGTTCCAATCCCCTCCATGGACACAGGTGTATACAATCAAGCCCCTAGGCATGCAGACGCGTCTACAAACATTGGTGAAAGAATGGGTCGCTCTCAGGAGCTCAGTGACTCCAAGCGTGGTCCCGTGATAGGTTGCCAACCGTGCAATAAGTCCATCCGTGACATTTCCTGGCTACTAAATATTCCACGCTCAACTGTTAGTGGGATTATAACAAAGTGGAAGCAACTGGGAACAACAGCCACTCAGCCACCAAGTGGTAGGCCACGTCACATGACAGGGCAGGGTCAGCGCATGCTGAAGCGGACAGTGCGCAGAAGTCACCAACTGTCTGCAGAGTTAATAGCTAAAGAGCTCCAAACTTGGTGTGGCCTTCAGATGAGCACAACAACAGTGTGTAGAGAGCTTCATGGAATGGGTTTCCATGGCCGAGCAGCTGCATCCAAGCCTTCCATCACCAAGTGCAATGCAAAGCGTCGGATGCAGTGGTGTAAAGCACGCCGCCACTGGACTCTAGAGCAGTGGAGACGTGTTCTCTGATGTGACCAATCATGCTTCTCTGTCTGGCAATCCGATGGACATGTCTGGGTTTGGCGGTTGCCAGGAGAACAGTACTTGCCTGACTGCATTATACCAAGTGGATGGGGGATTATGGTGTGGGGTTGTTTTTCAGGGGTTGGGCTTGGCCCCCTAGTTCCAGTGAAGAGAACCCTTAAGGTGTCAGCATACCAAGACATTTTGAACAATTTCATGCTCCCGACTTTGTGGGAAGAGTTTGGGGACGGCCCCTTCCTGTTCCAACATGACTGCGACCAGTGCACAAAGCAAGGTCCATAAAGACATGGAGGAGCCAGTCTGGGGTGGAGGAACTTGACTGGCTGCACAGAGTGCTGACCTCAACCCCATAGAAAACATTTGGGACAAATTAGAATGGAGACTGCGAGCCGGGCCTCCTCCCCCGACATCAGTGCCTGACCTGACAAATGTGCTTCTGGAAGAATGGTCCAACCTTCCCATAGACACCCTCCTAAACCTTGTGGACGGCCTTCCCAGAAGAGTTGAAGCTGTTATAGCTGCAAAGGGCGGGGCCAACTCAATATTGAACCCTACGGACTAAGACTGGGAGGCCATTAAAGGTCATGTGCGTGGAAAGGCAGGCGTCCCAATACTTTTGGCAATATAGTGTATCAGATGGCCCTATTAGAGTCCCCCTTTATGTCAGGAGTCCTCATCAGAGTCCCATTTTACTCCCCCTAATCAGTGCTTCCATCAGAGTGCTCCCTTACCTCAACTGTCTGCATCAGAGAGGAACTCTTAGACCTGGAGGTGCACAACTAAAATCTGGGGGGCAAAGCCCACCCCAGCACCCCCGCAGATCCGGCCCTGACTGACATCTATGTTTGTCATTGTCAGCTCCCTATTCATCCTGCTCACTCTGGAGCTGGGAGACAGTATGTGAACCTAGCTAGTCTGCCAGACTTCAGGTGTTTTTGTTGTCCCTACTTAAAGATCTATCTGAGTCCATCTAAGCCTTGGTAAAGTTCACAAACCCCCAAAAAAGCACAGTTAAAGTGGTTGTAAACCCTTACATATACCCAGTGAAGTGACTGACCTCAGGTGATACACAGAGATGAAACAAAATATTCCTACATAAGTTGTACCTGTCTCTCTGCAGTCTTAACGTCCCCACATCTGTTCAAACTGCTGAATTTATAGCTTGTCTGATAGTTCAGAAAAAAGGGGGTGGAGAGCTGAAATTACACACTGCAGAGCTCAGTGAGGAGAGCTCTGAGAGCTGATTGGAGGGAAGGGACACGCCTCCTCCACACAGCACACAGGAACAGAGCTGTGGCTGTCAGTCTGCTAGAGCTCCTTCCTCTGTCACCATTTTTCTCTTGGTGTCAGGGAAACATCTCAGAAGTGGTTTGTGCAGACAGCAGAGGAATGAAGCATCAGACAGAAATGACACATAGTGCTCTGGATTCGATAAGCACACCCTATAGAGCAGTGGTCTCCAAACTGCAGCCTGGGGGCTGGATGTGGCCCTTTGCTTGCCTTTATCTGGCCCTTGGGGTACTATGTCACCAATGGACACCAATGATGGATCACCATACTCCCTATTCACTCCATCAAGGAAGGATTTTTCTTCTCATTGAAAAACAATGGGGCAATATCCCTCCCATTAAGACCAATGATGGGGCACTAACACCAGGGCATTTTCTACTCCCACAAGTCACAGTCTGGCCCCCTTAAAGCCCGAGGGATCGTAAACTGGCCCTTTGCTTAGAGTGTTTGGAGACCCCTGCTATAGAGGGATATAGGTAAAACCTAGTGCAATGCATTAAAATGAATGTCAATGTGTACGCCTTTTCTGTGCATTTCTATACACACAGCCCTTCAATTGTCCTGTTGCTCCTCAGACTGTACCCCATCTTGGTAACCCATTCGAGTCCCTTCTTGCAGGAGCTCAGGGTGGTTCGGTGGTCAAGGCTCTTCTTCAGGACAGCTCATTTGTGGTCAGGGCGGTGACTCGTGATGTCACCAAACCAGCAGCTCAGAAGCTGAAGGAAGCCGGTGCTGAGGTCGTAGCTGCGGATCTGGATGATGAGACAAGTGTGAAGGCCGCCCTCAAGAGAACAGATGGAGCTTTCGTGGTTACCAACTTTTGGGAACATATGGATAAGGATAAGGAGGTCAAACAGGTAACAAATAATGCCAATGACTTCACTTTGCTGTAGACTGGCTTTAATGTAAAGTGTTACTGAACCCACAACAGTACAATCAGTCTGTATATGCAGTAAAGCATGCTTGTTATACTCACTGTGGAACCTAAGGGGTTAATCCTCTGCATTGTGTAAAAAGGCTGTTTGATCTTGTCTTCTCTGATCCACCCCTTCTTCTACTGTCCCCAATCCATCTGCTGATAGAACAGAGTCTTGGGACAAGCTGCACATGCGTAGTTTGGTGTGTATTGGCACAGGCCAATCAGAAGTGTCCAGGCAGAGGGTCAGGGGTCATGCAGCCTCATAAGACAATCAGTGAAGAAAAAAACTCCTCCTACAAGCTTTAACCAGTGCTCTGTTGGACACTGATAGAAGTCAAAAGACTGCTCTATACTGCTGATGAGAAAAGGTATTTAGCAGTTTATATTTACTAAAATAATTGCATTTCCATGTTGTGTGTACTGTGGGAGACCAGATATAGTGAATGCAGGGCCCGGGGAGACAAGATATAGTGAATGCAGGGTCCAGGGAGAACAGATATAGTGAATGAGGGGTCCAGGGAGAGCAGATATAGTGAATGCAGGGTCCAGGGAGAGCAGATATAGTGAATGTGGGGTCCGGGGAAAGCGGATATAGTGGATGCAGGGTCCAGGGAGAACAGATATAGTGAATGAGGGGTCCAGGAAGACCAGATATAGTGAATGCAGGGTCCAGGGAGAGCGGATATAGTAAATGCAAGGTCCGGGGAGAGCGGATATAGTGAATGCAAGGTCCGGGGAAAGCGGATATGGTGAATGCAGGGTCCGGGGAGAGCGGATATAGTGAATGCAAGGTCCGGGGAGAGCGGATATAGTGAGTGCAGGGTCCGGGGAGACCGGATATAGTGAATGCAGGGTCCGGGGAGCCGAAATATAGTGAATGCAGGGTCCGGGGAGACCAGATATAGTGAATGCATGGTCCAAGGAGACCAGATATAGTGAATTCAGGATCCAGGGAAAGTGGATATAGTGAATGCAGGGTCCAGGGAGACCAGATATAGTGAATACAGGGTCCGGGAGAGCAGATCAAGTGGATGCAGGGTCCGGGGAGACCGGAAATAGTGATTGAGGGGTCCAGGGAGAGCAGATATAGTGAATGCGGGGTCCAGGGAGACCAGATATAGTGAATGCGGGGTCCGGGGAGAGCAGATATAGTGAATGCGGGGTCCGGGGAGAGCAGATATAGTGAATGCGGGGTCCGGGGAGAGCAGATATAGTGAATGCGGGGTCCGGGGAGACCAGATATAGTGAATGCAGGGTCCGGGGAGACTAGATATAGTGAATGCAGGGTCCAGGGAGACCAGATATAGTGAATGCAGGGTCCGGGGAGACCAGATATAGTGAATGCAGGGTCCGGGGAGACCAGATATAGTGAATGCAGGGTCCAGGGAGACCAGATATAGTGAATGCGGGGTCCGGGGAGAGCGGATATAGTGAATGCGGGGTCTGGGGAGAGCGGATATAGTGAATGCGGGGTCTGGGGAGAGCGGATACAGTGAATGCAGGGTGCAGGCTTTAGGAACAATTTAAATTGCTTCTGCAAACAGGTGTAAGGTATTCCCTGACAATTTTCTCCGTACAGCCCAAAGGGCCTCTTCTCGTCTTATTCTTCAACACATTTATGTAATGTCAGTATTTTTACATGTGCAGCTTTCATAAAATAATCCCAAAAGAATAAAAAAAAAGTGAAAACAGTATTGTATTTTTTTAAAATGCTAATTGTTTATGATACAAAGTGCTTAAGCAGACAAAATATATTTCGGCTATGGCTTATATCATCTTATACGTACTTTAAAACTCTGTCAGTTCGTCTGTCTTGTTGGGATGACTTCTTGTAACTTCCTGTCCTTGTGACCCAGCAGGAAGTAGGAGGATACTTTTCCAAAGTGAGGGAATTCCCCACTTAGACAGCAGCCACCAGAATAAGTGTCAACATAGGATTTCCCCCCACCTCACATTCTGGTGATAACCAAAAAATGTGGAATTTCCCATAACATTCTGTCCTGGTGACTATGGTGACCAAAAAAATTGAGAGTGTGGATCTCATCAGGGGGACACAGATAGCAGTAAAACAGTTATTCCCATATTATACCTCCATATATTTAAAAATTACATTAATGTTGAATTTTACACTTTTGGCATTCAACTTTACCACGACTGAGATGATGTCATCAGTCTGCTGCAGGCAGGAGTTAGCATTTCCTCATTCTTTTCTCCCCACCAATTACATTGTTCCTTTGTAGTCACAAGATGAAAGGCTGCAGCAGGGGCTGACCTGCATCAGACATTTGTAAACACAGTCAAGAATTGCACAGGCAGCAGGATTTGAGTATGCCAAGCCAGCATCACAGTCCATGAAGTAGATGGTGATTCCCGAACAAAGATTGTTCCCTCCTTCTAGAGAGAAAAGCAGATTAAGACTAGAGATGAGCGAATTTCTCAAAATTTGATTCGGCTGATTCGGCGAATTCCAGTGTGAAATTCGATTCGATGCGAATTTCTTCGCTATGAAGATGACTTATAAAAAGGGTTTCTAGGCTTCAGAGAGCCTTTAAATTAGTGCAGAACACTGTACCTTTAATTTAAATGCCCTTGGAGATGAGGAAGGAGAAGGAGAAGGAGAAGGAGAAGGATGAGAAGAAGGAGAAGGAGAAGGATGAGAAGAAGGAGAAGGAGAAGGATGAGAAGAAGGAGAAGGAGAAGGATGAGAAGAAGGAGAAGGATGAGAAGAAGGAGAAGGAGAAGGATGAGAAGAAGGAGAAGGAGAAGGATGAGAAGAAGGAGAAGGATGAGAAGAAGGAGAAGGATGAGAAGAAGGAGAAGGAGAAGGATGAGAAGAAGGAGAAGGAGAAGGATGAGAAGAAGGAGAAGGAGAAGGATGAGAAGAAGGAGAAGGAGAAGGATGAGAAGAAGGAGAAGGAGAAGGATGAGAAGAAGGAGAAGGATGAGAAGAAGGAGAAGGATGAGAAGAAGGATAAGGATGAGAAGAAGGAGAAGGATGAGAAGAAGGAGAAGGATGAGAAGAAGGAGAAGAGAAGGATAAGAAGAAGGAGAAGGATGAGAAGAAGGAGAAGGATGAGAAGAAGGAGAAGGATGAGAAGAAGGAGAAGGAGAAGGATGAGAAGAAGGAGAAGGAGAAGGATGAGAAGAAGGAGAAGGATGAGAAGAAGGAGAAGGATGAGAAGAAGGAGAAGGATGAGAAGAAGGAGAAGGAGAAGGATGAGAAGAAGGAGAAGGATGAGAAGAAGGAGCAGGATGAGAAGAAGGAGAAGGATGAGAAGAAGGAGAAGGAGAAGGATGAGAAGAAGGAGAAGGAGAAGGATGAGAAGAAGGAGAAGGAGAAGGATGAGAAGAAGGAGAAGGAGAAGGATGAGAAGAAGGAGAAGGAGAAGGATGAGGAGAAGGAGAAGGATGAGAAGAAGGAGAAGGAGAAGGATGAGAAGAAGGAGAAGGATGAGAAGAAGGAGAAGGAGAAGGATGAGAAGAAGGAGAAGGAGAAGGATGAGAAGAAGGAGAAGGAGAAGGATGAGAAGATGGAGAAGGATGAGAAGAAGGAGAAGGATGAGAAGAAGGAGAAGGAGAAGGATGAGGAGAAGGAGAAGGATGAGAAGAAGGAGAAGGATGAGAAGAAGGAGAAGGAGAAGGATGAGAAGAAGGAGAAGGATGAGAAGAAGGAGAAGGATGAGAAGAAGGAGAAGGAGAAGGATGAGAAGAAGGAGAAGGATGAGAAGAAGGAGAAGGAGAAGGATGAGAAGAAGGAGAAGGATGAGAAGAAGGAGAAGGATGAGAAGAAGGAGAAGGAGAAGGATGAGAAGAAGGAGAAGGAGAAGGATGAGAAGAAGGAGAAGGATGAGAAGAAGGAGAAGGAGAAGGATGAGAAGAAGGAGAAGGAGAAGGATGAGAAGAAGGAGAAGGAGAAGGATGAGAAGAAGGAGAAGGATGAGAAGAAGGAGAAGGATGAGAAGATGGAGAAGGAGAAGGATGAGAAGATGGAGAAGGAGAAGGATGAGAAGAAGGAGAAGGAGAAGGATGAGAAGAAGGAGAAGGATGAGAAGAAGGAGAAGGAGAAGGATGAGAAGAAGGAGAAGGAGAAGGATGAGAAGAAGGAGAAGGAGAAGGATGAGAAGAAGGATGAGAAGAAGGAGAAGGATGAGAAGAAGGAGAAGGATGAGAAGAAGGAGAAGGAGAAGGATGAGAAGAAGGAGAAGGATGAGAAGAAGGAGAAGGATGAGAAGAAGGAGAAGGATGAGAAGAAGGAGAAGGAGAAGGATGAGAAGAAGGAGAAGGAGAAGGATGAGAAGAAGGAGAAGGATGAGAAGATGGAGAAGGAGAAGGATGAGAAGAAGGAGAAGGAGAAGGATGAGAAGAAGGAGAAGGAGAAGGATGAGAAGAAGGAGAAGGAGAAGGATAGAAGAAGGAGAAGGAGAAGGATGAGAAGAAGGAGAAGGATGAGAAGAAGGAGAAGGAGAAGGATGAGGAGAAGGAGAAGGATGAGAAGAAGGAGAAGGAGAAGGATGAGAAGAAGGAGAAGGATGAGAAGAAGGAGAAGGATGAGAAGAAGGAGAAGGAGAAGGATGAGAAGAAGGAGAAGGAGAAGGATGAGAAGATGGAGAAGGAGAAGGATGAGAAGAAGGAGAAGGAGAAGGATGAGAAGAAGGAGAAGGAGAAGGATGAGAAGAAGGAGAAGGAGAAGGATGAGGAGAAGGAGAAGGAAGAGAAGAAGGAGAAGGATGAGAAGAAGGAGAAGGAGAAGGATGAGAAGAAGGAGAAGGATGAGAAGAAGGAGAAGGATGAGAAGAAGGAGAAGGAGAAGGATGAGAAGAAGGAGAAGGATGAGAAGAAGGAGAAGGAGAAGGATGAGAAGAAGGAGAAGGAGAAGGATGAGAAGAAGGAGAAGGATGAGAAGATGGAGAAGGATGAGAAGATGGAGAAGGAGAAGGATGAGAAGAAGGAGAAGGAGAAGGATGAGAAGAAGGAGAAGGAGAAGGATGAGAAGAAGGAGAAGGAGAAGGATGAGAAGAAGGAGAAGGATGAGAAGAAGGAGAAGGATGAGGAGAAGGAGAAGGATGAGAAGAAGGAGAAGGAGAAGGATGAGAAGAAGGAGAAGGATGAGAAGAAGGAGAAGGAGAAGGATGAGAAGAAGGAGAAGGATGAGAAGAAGGAGAAGGATGAGAAGAAGGAGAAGGAGAAGGATGAGAAGAAGGAGAAGGAGAAGGATGAGAAGATGGAGAAGGAGAAGGATGAGAAGAAGGAGAAGGAGAAGGATGAGAAGAAGGAGAAGGAGAAGGATGAGAAGAAGGAGAAGGATGAGAAGAAGGAGAAGGATGAGAAGAAGGAGAAGGAGAAGGAGAAGCAGAAGGAGAAGGATGAGAAGAAGGAAAAGGAGAAGGATGAGAAGAAGGAGAAGGAGAAGGATGAGAAGAAGGAGAAGGATGAGAAGAAGGAGAAGGATGAGAAGAAGGAGAAGGAGAAGGAGAAGCAGAAGGAGAAGGATGAGAAGAAGGAAAAGGAGAAGGATGAGAAGATGGAGAAGGAGAAGGATGAGAAGAAGGAGAAGGAGAAGGATGAGAAGAAGGAGAAGGAGAAGGATGAGAAGAAGGAGAAGGATGAGAAGAAGGAGAAGGATGAGAAGAAGGATGAGAAGAAGGATGAGAAGAAGGAGAAGGATGAGAAGAAGGACAGTTCTGTGACAGTTTCTGTCTATTTCTGACAGTTCTGGGACATTCACTCCATACAGCGGTTTCAACCGCTGTATGGAGGGAATGTCATAGAACTGTCAGAAATAGACTATTTATGACAGTTCTGGGACATTCCTTCCATACAGCGGTTGAAACATTGTATCTATTTGTTTCCATAAATGGATCCATTTATGGAAACAAATAGATACAATGTTTCAACCGCTGTATGGAAGGACAGTCCCAGAACTGTCATTAATAGTCTATTTCTGACAGTTCTATGACATTCCCTCCATACAGCGGTTGAAACCGCTGTATGGAGTGATTGTCCCAGAACTGTCAGAAATAGACTATTTATGACAGTTCTGGGACATTCACTCCATACAGCTGTTTCAACCGCTGTATGGAGGGAATGTCATAGAACTGTCAGAAATAGACTATTAATGACAGTTCTGGGACTGTCCTTCCATACAGCGGTTGAAACATTGTATCTATTTGTTTCCATAAATGACATTCTGCAAATACACTTAGAGGAGCGCTGCAGATACACTTTTTGCTGGCTTGGAATTAATCTTATTTTCATCCTACTTCTTCTTCTTCATCCTCATCCTCATAAGAAGAAAAAGAAGAAGTAGGATGAAAATAAGAATAATTCCAAGCCGGCAAAAAGTGTATCTGCAGCGCTCCTCTAAGTGTATTTGCAGAATGTCATTTATGGAAACAAATAGATACAATGTTTCAACCGCTGTATGGAAGGACAGTCCCAGAACTGTCATTAATAGTCTATTTCTGACAGTTCTGGGACATTCCCTCCATACAGCGGTTTCCGGCAAAAAGTGTATGTGCAGAGTTCCTCTCTTCTGCAGATACACTTAGAGGAGCTCTGCAGATACACTTAGAGGAGCTCTGCACATACACTTTTTGCCGGCTTGGAATTATTCTTCTTTTCATCCTACTTCTTCTTCTTCTTCTTCATCCTCATCCTCATCCTCAGAAGAAGAGGATGAGGATGAGGATGAAGAAGAAGAAGAAGAAGAAGAAGAAGAAGTAGGATGAAAAGAAGAATAATTCCAAGCCGGCAAAAAGTGTATGTGCAGAGTTCTTCTATTTCTGACAGTTCTCTCACAGCTTCTTCACATGTACAGCGGTTGAAACATCTGTATCCTAAATGTAAATTAATAGATACAATGTTTCAACCGCTAAACATGTGTTCCTTCTGTCAGAGAACTGTCAGAAATAGCGGAGCTCACTGCAGGGACACTTTTGCCGGCTGATCGGGAAATGTTCGATTCGCGCACCCGAAGTAGGCAAAATTTCGGATTTGACGCGAATCGAATATTTCCTGAAATTCGACTCGAATTCCGGTTCGCCTGGTTCGATTCGCTCATCTCTAATTAAGACATTGTCAGGGGCTGCACTGTGAGAGGTCATATGTATCTGGAAGTGTTATATTTACAGATTACTCAGCATGCATCCAACATGAAAAATATACCCAATCCTTAATCCACTTTAGCAAACATTACTTAATTGCCGTATTTTTCATAACATTTTCATAACTGGAATTGGTTTAATTCATGTCCCGTTCTTTTAGTTCAACACTTTTTAGCTCTTCAATTATCCTGTTGAAGGAAATGGAGCTACTTGCCATGTGGTAATATCAGCCAAGAGCTGTAAAGGCTCCTCTAAAAGGAACTTTCTATGGAAAACCGTGGTGTTTCTGTTGTTGGGTATGAAATTTCCATATGTTAATACTGGCTGGGAGCTGGGAAGGTTCCTCTAAGAGGATCCATTCATGGAAAACTGTGGTGGTTTTTTTTAGGTTTTGTGTAGGGTAGTGCCGCTTGTTAATAGTAACAAGTAGCTGAAAGAGTTCAAGAGGAACCATTAATGGATAACTGTGGTGTTTTTTTTGGTTATGTATGATATTGTCACTAGTTAATATTAACAAGATGTTGAAAAGGTCCAGGAAGAACCATTAATGGAAAACCGTGGTGGTTTTGTTGTTGGGTATGATATTGCCTCATGTTAATGTCTGGCCAGGAGCTGAGAAATCTGCTCTAAAAGGAACCATTGATGGAAAACTATGGTGGTTTGGTTGTTGGGTATGAGATTGCCATATGATAATATTACCTAGGAGCTGAGAAGGTTCCTCTAAGAGGAACCATTAATAAAAAATTGTGGTGGTTTTGTTGCTGGGTATGATTATGCTATAGGTTAATGTTGGCTAGGAGCTGAGAAAGTTCCTCCAAGAGGAACCATTAATAGCAAACTGTGGTTTTTTTTTTGGTTGTGTATTATATTGCCACTAGTTAGCTGAGAAGCTTCAGGAGGAATCAATAATGGAAAACTGTGGTGGTTTTTTTGTTGTGTACGATATTTTCGCTAGTCAACATTGACAAGGTGATGAGAGGGTTCAGGAGGAACCATTGATGATAAATTGTTGTGGTTTTGTTGTTGGTTATATTGCCCCATGTTAATATTTGGACAGGAGCTGAGAAGGCTCCTCTATAAGGAACCATTGATGGAAAACTGTAGTGGTTTTTGTTGTTGGCTATGATATCGCCATATGTTAATGTTGGCAAGGAGCTGAGAAGGATACTAAAGGGAGAAACCATTAATGGAAAACTGTGGTGATTTTGTTGTTGAGTATGATATTGCCATATGTTAATGTTGGCTAGGAGCTGAGAAAGTTCCTCTAAGAGGAACCATTAATAGAACACTGTGGTGTTTTTTTGGTTGCGTATGATATTGCCACTATTATACAGGAGCTGAGAAGGTTCAGGTGGAAAACTGTAATGGTTTTGTTTAGGGATATGATATTGCCCCATGTTAATGTTTGGACAGGAGCTGAGAAGGTTCCTTTAAGAGAAATCATTAATATTAAATGGTGGGGTTTTTTCATTGTGTATCCCACTTGTTGATATTGCCTATGAGCTGAGAAGGTTCCTCTAAAACAGTGGTTCTCAACCTATGGGTCGCGACCCCTTTGGGGGTCGAACAACCCTTTCACAGGGGTCGCCTAAGACCATTGGAAAACACATATTTCTGATGTGTAAACAGCAGCTACTGTGTAGAAAGCAGCTGCTGTGTTGAAAGCAGCTACTCTGTTAAAAGCAGCTACTGTGTTGAAAGCAGCAGTATTGGAGGTAAAACGACACTTCATGAATTATAATTACTGGATAAATAATTTTATGGTTGGGGGTCACCACGACATGAGGAACTGTATTAAAGGGTTAGAAAGGTTGAGTACCACTGCTCTAAAAGGAAATATTATTGGAAAAAGATGGTGGCTTCATTATTGGGTATATTATTGCCCTTTACTTTTAAGGGTCAAAGCACAGTAACTCCTGATAAAGCCCTTTGCTTTGTTTTTTGCTTATGTTGCAGGGTAAACAGATTGCAGATCTCTGCAAACAGCAGGGCCTACAGCATGTGATCTACAGTGGTCTGGAGAATGTCCACAAACTGACTGGGGGCAAGCTAGAGGTTCTTCACTTTGACAGCAAAGGAAAAGTAGAAGAATATTTCAGACAAATCAAAGTACCCATGACCAGTGTAAGGCTCGCCTTCTACTTTGAGAACTTCTATACACTCTGCAGGCCACAGAAATGCCAAGATGGGAAGACGTATCAGCTGGGTAAGGATTCAAGGGGGATATTTTTCACATACAGCCGAAATTACATAATGAATGTAATATTCCAGATAATCTTTATAAAAAAAAAAATGCACCTTTAAACAAAAATGATTGTGGAGTATTTAGGATGTCTGGAAGGTCTTGGGACCCTCGCCAAGGGAACAAGGTTTAGAATTTTGTCTATTTTTGAATGACTTGACTGGTTGATTCATAAAATATTCCAGCTTTAAGATGTTTCCACATTTATTGAGGAGGAAAAGTCCATAAATCTAGGAGTCAAGCATGGTGATAGCACCCTTCCCCGGTCTCCTATGGAACCTAAGGCAAATGTTGAATTTGGGACCAAAGTTCCTACCAGATACAGACCTAAGATCACAGTCTGACTACTGGACATGGCCTTCTGTGGTTGCAGGCTACCATTAAGCTGGCCTTGGCTTGCCATTTAACTTTTGAAAATCCCGTTTTATATGTCTGAGAAGCAGGTACCATCTTATATTTCTCTTCAACTTTCTGCCCTCTTAGGCTAAGAGCCTTGTATTGGCCACCACACCAACACCCCCTAGTATTCACCATTTTAGGCACCCTTCCCATTCTGATTTTGTAAAGCATATTCAAAACTATTACTATTACAACTTAGCATTGGGTAGAGTGGGGATGGGTTAGAATAGCTATTTTCAACCATGGTTCATTGAAACCCTAGGGTTCCTCCAGAGGTTGCTAGGGGTTCCTTGAGATGTGGCTGGTTGATTTTCCATGTGATGGTGTCTGCACAGTTCTGCGGCCCAACATCACTTGGCAGAGTCAGTTGCCTGACACGGCTGTAAAGGGGACATTCTTTCCATTGGCCACCAATGAATTATTTTTAGCAGTGGTTCCACTAGACCTGAAAAGTATTTCAAGGGTTCCTCTGGGGTTAACAAAAAGTTGAACAAGGCTGTGGTAGAACATCTGTCAGGTTTTATGTGCTATAGTTAGAAACAACTCATTAATCAAGAATAGCTATTTTTATTGTATCCATCTTGGTTTCTAACAAGTTGCAACATTCATCTTTAGTTATTTATTAATACACAGAATAATGATCATCAAATGCATCTTGATATCATTGTGATTCATTGGAGATACATCCAGTAACTTGATTCACTTACACAGAAAACTGTTATAAGGGTTGTTCTGTATGAATTATCAATTTTGATATCATGGGGGTTGCTATATGAATTGCCAATCATATTTCATCACCTATTATCTTTCATATTTCAGTATCCAGTAGTTCATATTTTTAACATTTAGGACAGATTTCAATGTGTTATAAAATCGCTTTGTTGCTAACCATGCTTAATGGATGTATTAAGTAATATAACATCAATTTGATCAGATCTCTAGCTTTGAATATTGTTTCCCAACTATCTTGTCCATGCTATCCATTATCCATTTTTAATCAGATCTGCTTTCAATATGTAATCTACAGGTCTTTATTTTTAACCAGTGGAGGGCTTGGACCCCTTCCCTTTGTCCTGGTAACTACTGATATTGGACCAGGTGAGGGAAAATCTTCCAATGGACACACCCATTTTGGTGACAGTTGTCTAGGAAGGCATTTCTCCTCACTTTGGAGAAATTTCCTCTCGCTTCCTGTTGTGTCTTTCTAGGACAGGAAGTGAGGGTAACACAGAAGATCCTGGAAACTAGAATGCAGAACATCCACATATACAAAATGCCCATTTTATGTAAATACAACAGTTTTGATCTGAGTGAACCATCAAGCTATTATAACTTTCTCATGGCTCTGTCCTGAATTATTTCTTCTTCAGTCATTCCTATGGGAGACATTCCGATGGATGGGATATCAGTCACGGACCTCGGTCCAGTTGTCTGCAGCATCCTGAAGAGTCCCTCAGAATACATTGGGAAGGATATCGGACTGAGTGCAGAAAAACTAACCATCAACCAATATGCAAAGATCACGTCCAAGGTGACTGGCAAGACCATCGTAGACTCTAAGGTGAGGCTGATCATAATCTCCGTGACTCTGGTGATGTTGCCATCATCTATAGAGTCTGGAACACCCACACATGTTCAGAGTGTGAAGTAGCTGCAGCCAGAACTTTTTTTTGTTGTTTTTATATTTCTAACACCTGTTTCTATGTAAATTTTTATAATTACAAAATGTCTGTAATGGGCTTTACAGCAGAACTTCAATTTTGTTTCGAAAAGTCTAAAGTTATTGCAGAATACCTCTTCAATGGAATCATTTATTGCATCTGCTTTAAGGATGAGATTCGAGTTTCTGGCCATGCGGAGTTCAACTTGGACTTTTGTTAGTTCGCCAAGTGGCCAGTTCACTCACCCGCCAAACCTCCAACTGCTGCAGCTGGAAGTCATTCATTTAGCAGAGGTATCACTACTACCACCAAATGAATGACTTTCCTCTTCTTGGTTGCTAGGATGCTAGTGACTGACTTTATCAAAGAATCCAAGGATATAATGTGGGCTGGACCCATACATCCTAGCAACCAATGACATTATTGGTTGCTAGGGTTCTGGCAGGTGCTCAGCCATTGGTTGTTATAGCACAGGATTGGTGTTTTTACCACGTTGCCCTCAAAGTTGCATAAACTGAAGTGATCTCTCCCAAATGAATGGCATTTCTTAACTTTTTTTTTGCAAAAATGACATGTGTTATTGGCAGTGTCATGGCAGTGCCAAGCCACCTCTTTAATTTTCTTACCCAGTGCTTGCAATTTGGCTTTAAAAAGGGCCATAAAATATTACAAGATTCCCATCCCATAGACTTCAGTGGGGTTTGCAAATTTTTGTCAATTGTTTGGCGAATGTCCAACGAGCCAAATAGGTCATCACTAGTCCTCTTTTATGTTTCTTTGCATATATACAGCGATCGTTTTACAGTGGTTCCCGTCTAGTATTTATATAGATTTATTTTATATTGTAAAGAAGAGTCTTTGTTGCGAGTTGATATTTCATAAATGGCATTCTGCTTTAAAGAGTCTTCCTCCTAATCTCTGATTGCTGTGTATACAGATTACTCCTGAGGCATACGAAAAACTGAGCTTCCCAGGAGCACAGGAGATGGCCAGTATGTTCTTATTCTACCACATGAGACCGGACCGCAACGTGGAGCTGACCCGCAAACTCAACCCCGCTGTTAAAACCTTCAAGCAGTTTATGGAAGCAAATAAGGAAGCTTTTAAGGACTTGTAATGCTGTCTTACCTACAGTTGTGACCAAAATTATTCAACCCCCACTGAAATTGAGTGTTTTGGCCAGTTTGACATTGCTTTTGATCATTCAGTCATCTTGCTTACATTTACATTAAAGAGGCACTTGTAGGTCAGACAAATATAACATAACAGTTATAATGAAATAACCACAAATGTCTTTTCTGTGCTCACAGCATTATCAGTTTTATTCAACCCCCAAGTGACATTCAATCTTAGTACTTAGTACAGCATCCTTTTACAGTTATAACAGCTTTTAAACGTGAAGCATAGCTTGACACAAGTGTCTTGCAGCGATCTACGGGTATCTTCGCCCATTCTTCATGGGCAAAGGCCTCCAGTTCAGTCACATTCTTAGGCTTGCGCACTGCAACTGCTTTCTTTAAGTCCCACCAGAGGTTCTCAATCGGATTTAAGTCTGGTGACTGCGATGGCCACTCCAAAATGTTCCAGCCTTTCCTCTGCAACCATGCTCTAGTGGACTTGGAGGTATGCTTGGGATCATTGTCCTGTTGAAAGGTCCAACGTCTCCCAAGCCTCAGGTGTGTGACGGACTGCATCACGTTTCCATCCAATATCTCCTGGTACTGAAGAGAATTCATGGTACCTTGCACACGCTGAAGCTTCCCTGTACCTGCAGAAGCAAAACAGCCCCAAAGCATGATTGACCCTCCACCATGCTTCACAGTAGGCAAGGTGTTCTTTTCATCATAGGCCTTGTTCTTCCTCCTCCAAACATAGCGTTGATCCATGGGCCCAAACAGTTCTAATTTTGTTTCATCAGTCCACAGAACACTATCCCACAACTTTTGTGGTTTGTCCACATGGCTTTTGGCATACTGCAGTCGACTCTTCTTATTCTTTGGAGACAGCAAGGGGGTACGCCTGGGAGTTCTGGCACGGAGGCCTTCATTACGCAGTGTGCGTCTTATTGTCTGGGCTGAAACTTCTGTACCCACATCTGACAAATCTTTTCTCAGTTCCTCAGCAGTCACACGGGGACTTCTCTCCACTCTACGCTTCAGGTAGCGCACAGCAGTCGAAGTCAGCATCTTCTTTCTGCCACGACCAGGTAGCGTTTCAACAGTGCCCTTTGCCTTGAATTTGCGAATGATGCTTCCTAAGGTGTCTCTTGGTATGTTTAACATCTTTGCAATCTTCTTATAGCCATTGCCCTTCCTGTGAAGAGAAATCACCTCTTCTCTTGTCTTCCTGGACCATTCTCTTGCTTTCACCATGTTTGTAACCACACCAGTAAATGTCTAGAAGGAGCTGAGTATCACAGTCATTTTAAAGCTGCCTAATTGGTGCTTATTATGCTTGATTGCTGCTCGGTGACATCCACAGGTGTTTTCAATACCTGATGGAAAGCACCTGTATGAACCTCTGTTCTTCAGAGTGGTAGTCTTTAAGGGGTTGAATAATTGTGGCAATGAAGAAACCACATAAGAACCATTTACTACTGTATTACATAAACAATTGATGTCATTTTAGTTGCATTTGGGTAGTTACAACGTCCTTGTAGGATTTGATTCTGAATACAATTCCAAATGTACACTATAGTCCCTAAACCCCTTTACAGCATTGGGGGTTGAATAATTTTGGTCACAACTGTACTCTATATCAGCATGTAAACCTACCTACTTTACAAGGAGAAAGTTGACTGTTTTCCAAATAAATCACCCAAAATGTGTTGTTTATATAGTCTGTTATAATTGTTTATACTGTATAGTCCAGCCAGAATTTTTTTACCTGTCCTCCTGTTACCTGAAGTAATTTCTAGATCCGGGGAACCCTTGCACAAACCAATTTATTGGCAATCAGTGCATTGGTTGTCAGTGGAAAGAATGCTCCTTACATTGGTGGTCAGTGGGAAGAATGCTCCTCACATTGGGGGTCAGTGGGAAGAATGTCCCTTACATTGGTGGTCAGTGGGAAGAATGTCCCTTACATTGGTGGTCAGTGGGAAGAATGCTCCTCACATTGGGGGTCAGTGGGAAGAATGTCCCTTACATTGGTGGTCAGTGGGAAGAATGTCCCTTACATTGGTGGTCAGTGGGAAGAATGCTCCTCACATTGGGGGTCAGTGGGAAGAATGTCCCTTACATTGGTGGTCAGTGGGAAGAATGTCCCTTACATTGGTGGTCAGTGGGAAGAATGCCCCTTACATTGGTGATCAGTGGGAAGAATGCTCCTCACATTGGGGGTCAGTGGGAAGAATGTCCCTTACATTGGTGGTCAGTGGGAAGAATGTCCCTTACATTGGTGGTCAGTGGGAAGAATGCCCCTTACATTGGTGGTCAGTGGGAAGAATGTCCCTTACATTGGTGGTCAGTGGGAAGAATGCTCCTCACATTGGGGGTCAGTGGGAAGAATGTCCCTTACATTGGTGGTCAGTGGGAAGAATGCCCCTTACATTGGTGGTCAGTTGGAAGAATGCCCCCTACATTGGTGATCAGTGGGAAGAATGGCACTTACATTGGTGGTCAGTGGGAAGAATGCTCCTTACATTGGTGGTCAGTGGGAAGAATGCCCCTTACATTGGTGGTCAGTGGGAAGAATGTCCCTTACATTGGTGGTCAGTGGGAAGAATGTCCCTTACATTGGTGGTCAGTGGGAAGAATGTCCCTTACATTGGTAATCAGTGGGAAGAATGCTCCTTACATTGGGGGTCAGTGGGAAGAATGACCCTACATTGGTGGTCAGTGGGAGGAATGCTCCTTACATTAGTGGTCAGTGGGAAGAATGTCCCTTACATTGGTGGTCAGTGGGAAGGATGTCCCTTACATTGGAGGTCAGTGGGAAGAATGTCCCTTACATTGGAGGTCAGTGGGAAGAATGTCCCTTACATTGGAGGTCAGTGGGAAGAATGATACTCACTTTGGTGGTCATTTGGAAGAATGGTCTGAATGGTCTTTAAATTGGTGGTCAGTGGGAATAATACTCCTTATAATAGTGGTCAGGGAGAAAAATGCACCCCTTACAGTGATGGTCAGAATGCCATCCTTACACACTGCTAAAAAGATCATTGGGTTCATGCAGCTGACTCTACCAAGTGACATCAGAACCAGGGGCGCATTGACAACTCATGGGGCCCCCGGGCAATAGGGGATCATGGGGCCCCTGTGTCCTTGCCCAAACTCAAAAAAGCCTATGAAAAAGGTACCAGGGGCATCTCATGGGGCCCCCTACTGACCCCGGGCCCTCGGGCAGTGCCCAAGTTTCCAAATGGTCAGGGGGGGGACTCTGAAGTGATGGGGGGACTCATGTATAGGTGGCCTCTGAAGTATAGGGGTGACCCTGATGTGATGGGGACTTGTGAGGGGCTCTGATGTGATGGGGGCACCTCTGATGTGATGGGGGGGTTCTGTCAAGGGGGAAATCTGATGTAAAGGGGGATTCTGATGTGAAGAAGGACCTCAGATGTGAAAGGGGCAATCTGATATAAAGAAGGAACCTCTGATGTAAAGGGGGGACTGTGATGTAAAGGGGGGGCTCCAATGTTGGGCACTTTGATGTGACGGAGGGACATTGATGCAAAGGGGACCTATGATGTAAAGGGGAACATAAAAGGGGGACTCTGATGTAAGAGGGGGAGGCTCTACTGTAAAGCTGAGTCGCTGTAAAAGGGGGATTCTGATGTAAAGGGGGGTTCTGCTGTGAAGAGGGACATCTGATGTGAGAGAGCCTCTGATGTGAAGGAGGGATTCTGATGTAAAAGGGGGCTCTGATATGAAGAGGGACATCTGATGTGAGAGAGCCTCTGATGTGAAGGGGGGACTCTGATGTGAAGGGGGGGATTCTATGTAATGGGGGCTCTGATGTGATAGAGAGCCTCTGATGTGAAGGGGGCTCTGATGTGATGGTAGGCTTCTGATGTGAAGGGGTGATTCTATGTAAAGGGGGACCCTGATGTGAAGGGGGGGGGACTCTGATGTGAAGGGTGGGACTCTGATGTGAAGGGGGGGACTCTGATGTGAAGGGAGGCTTCTGATGTGAAGGGGGGGATTCTATGTAATGGGGGACCCTGATGTGAAGGGGGTGACTCTGATGTGTAGGGGGGACTCTGATGTGAAGGGTGGGACTCTGATGTGAAGGGGGGGGACTCTGATGTGAAGGGAAGCTTCTGATGTGAAGAGAGGATTCTATGTAAAGGGGGCCTCTGATCTGAAGGTGGGACTCTGATGTGAAGGGGGCTCTGATGTGAAGGGGGGGACTCTGATGTGAAGGGTGGGACTCTGATGTGAACGGGGGGGACTCTGATGTGAAGGGAGGCTTCTGATGTGAAGGGGGGATTCTATGTAAAGGGGGCCTCTGATTTGAAGGGGGGACTCTGATGTGAAGGGGGGCCTCTGACGTGAAGAGGGACATCTGATGTGAAGGGGGGCCTCTGACGTGAAGAGGGACATCTGATGTGAAGGGGGGCCTCTGTAGTGAAGATAATTTCAGCAAGGCGGCTGTGTGCGTTGTCCCGGGCTCAGGTGTTCCCTGGACAAGTAACATTCAGGGCTCTGATGTGAAGGGGGATTCTGATGTGAAGGTAGGATTCTGATGTGAAGGGGGATTCTGATGTGAAGGCGGCTCTGATCATAGACTGGGTTGCCACAAGATTTATCATACTTTTAAAGGGTGACACGGCTGAAAAACGTTTGAGATAGTCAGCTGTAGAAGAATGATTCTGATTGGTTGCTGGGAGTTGCAGTTCTTGCTCCTTGCAGCCAAGTCAGTATCTGGTTGCTGGTCTTTTCTCATAGGCTGTTGTCTCCACCTAATGGTGAACAGTGAGATTGCAACCTTGTAATTCCAGTCCTGACCAGGGTGGCAGTATTGGCCTGTGTTGAAGGGTTTGGTCCTTGTGTGTGTGGATGGGATAATCCAGCATGGCTTTGAAATTAATTTGAGATGTTTCTAAAGTGGTTCAGAATTCATTGACAGAGTCATTAACATGCAGTTGATCTCATTCAGTCCTGCTTGAGTCCTACAATCTCATAGACCTGTATAGGGAGAAAAGCAGTTCTGATGCAAAGAAAAGCCCATCAGCACAGGTCCTACATGTCAATTCATAAGGCACCAGGGACGGACACCCGCAGGGACCAAACTGACTTCAGAAGGTGTTAGGAGATCATTTTTGATTCCTTGGTTCCCTGGACTTTGTACTTTACATTACTGTTCACACTGGTGTGCTGAATCATTCAGATTTTTTTAATGCTGGTAGCAACAAATTAGATGTTTAATGCAAGATTAATGTGTTACTAAACCCCGGACCCTGCATTCACTATATCCGCTCTCCCCGGACCCTGCATTCACTATATCCGCTCTCCCCGGACCCTGCATTCACTATATCCGCTCTCCCCGGACCCTGCATTCACTATATCCGCTCTCCCCGGACCCTGCATTCACTATATCCGCTCTCCCCGGACCCTGCATTCACTATATCCGGTCTCCCCGGACCCCGCATTCACTATATCCGCTCTCCCCGGACCCTGCATTCACTATATCTGGTCTCCCCTGACCCTGCATTCACTATATCCGGTCTCCCCGGACCCTGCATTTGCTATATCCGCTCTCCCCAGACCCTGCATTCACTATATCCGGTCTCCCCGGACCCTGCATTCACTATATCTGGTCTCTCCGGACCCCGCATTCACTATATCCGGTCTCCCCGGACCCTGCATTCACTATATCTGGTCTCTCCGGACCCCGCATTCACTATATCCGGTCTCCCCGGACCCCGCATTCACTATATCTGGTCTCCCTGGACCCTGCATTCACTATACCTAGTCTTCCTGGACCCTGCATTCACTAAATCTGCTCTCCTCGAACCCTGCATTCACTATATCTGCTCTCCCCGGACCCTGCATTCACTATATCCAGTCTTCCCGGACCCTGCATTCACTTTGTCCGCTCTCCCCGGACCCTGCATTCACTATAGCCGCTCTCCCCGGACCCTGCATTCACTATATCCGGTCTTCCCGGACCCTGCATTCACTATATCCGCTCTCCCCAGACCCTGCATTCACTATATCTGGTCTCCCCGGACCCTGCATTCACTATATCTGGTCTCCCCGGACCCCGCATTCACTATATCCGGTCTCCCCGGACCCTGCATTCACTATATTTGGTCTCCCCGGACCCTGCATTCACTATATCTGGTCTCTCCGGACCCTGCATTCACTATATCCGTTCTCCCCGGACCCTGCATTCACTATATCTGGTCTCTCTGGACCCCTGCATTCACTATATCTGGTATCACTAGACCCTACATTCACTATATCCGCTCTCCTTGGACCCTGGATTTACTATATCCACTCTCCCTGGATCCTGCATTCACTATATCCGGTCTCCCCGGACCCCGCATTCACAATATCTGGTCTCCCTGGACCCTGCATTCTCTATATCCGATCTCCCAGGACCCTGCATTCACTATATCTGCTCTCCCCGGACCCTGCATTCACTATATCTGGTCTCCCTGGACCCTGCATTCACTATGTCCAATCTCCACAGCACACAGTTAACCCTTTGATCGCCCCACATGTTAACCCCTTCCTGCCCAGTGCCATTAGTACAGTGTCAGTGCTTTTTATTAGCAATGATCACTGTATTGGTGTCGCTGGGGATGTCAGTGACACCGAGTCAGTTCCCCCCAGTGTCACAATGCCCACTATAAGTCGCTAATTGCCGCCATTACTAGTAAAAAAAAATTTAAAAATCCCAGTATCTACACCGCCATTTGCAGACGCTATAAGTTTCACGTAAACCAATTAATTCACACATATTGGGATTTTTTTTAGCAAAGACACGACGCAGAATACATTTTGGTGTATATTTATAATGAAATTGGATTTTTTACATTTTATTTAACTGGACATGTTTATTAGCAAAAAGTCAAAAATATAGTTTTTTTCTCAAAATTGTTGGTATTTTTTTGTTTATAATGCAAAAAATAAAAACAGCAGAGGCGATCAAATACCACCGAAAGAAAGCTCTATTCATGGGAAAAAAAAGGACGTAAATTTAATTTGGGTGCAGCGTTGCATGACCGCGCAATTGTCAGTTAAAGTAACGCAGGGCTGTATCGCAAAAAATGACCTGGTCAGGAAGCGGGGTAAGTCCTCCAGAGGGCAAGGGGTTAATAAACCCTTCATTTATTTGTGGCTGTTATCTGTAAATAGGGGAAAGGACAAGGAGTGGTCTAACCAGTCCTGAGACCCGGCTGAGAAGGTGCAAAGTCACTGGGCCAGTCTGCTGCATTCAACTGAAAAACCTGATTGTTCAGGAGAAATATGTATTACATCCCTGAACCCGGCTGAGTGACTGACGTGAACACTACAACATACAGTACAGGGCCAGGGTGTCATTCATGTATTTGTATGTCTGTTCACAGCCAGCTGTACTCAGCAGATAAATGACAACAATCAGTTTTATTTATTTATTTCAGGTACTTATATAGCGCCGTCAATTTACGCAGCGCTTTACATATATATTGTATATTCACATCAGTCCCTAACCCTCAAGGGGTGTACAATCTAAGGGCCCTAACCCTCAAGGGGTGTACAATCTAAGGTCCCTAACCCTCAAGGGGCGTACAATCTAAGGTCACTGACCCTCAAGGGGTGTACAATCTAAGGTCCCTAACCCTCAAGGGGCATACAATCTAAGGTCACTGACCCTCAAGGGGTGTACAATCTAAGGTCCCTAACTCACATTCATACATACACATACTAGGGCCAATTTAGACAGGAGCCAATTAACCTACCAGCATGTCTGTGGAAGGAAACCGGAGTATCCGGAGGAAACCCACGCAGGCAGAAGGAAAACATGCAAACTCCAGGCAGGTGGTGTCGTGGTTGGGATTTGAACCAACGACCTGAGTACTGCCAGGCGGAAGTGCTAACCACTTAGCCACTGTACTGCACATATACAGAATACATTCTTCACACGTATTAAAGTGTATACAAAACTTTTTTTGCTTTGGATAGAGTAGAGAATGGTCATACCTCCATGTTTTTATGCCATCTGTGTCCCCATTGGGGAGATTTGCCTCCATGTTTTTATGCCATCTGTGTCCTCGTTGGGCAGATTTGCCTCCATGTTTTTATGCCATCTGTGTCCCCATTGGGGAGATTTGCCTCCATGTTTTTATTCCATCTGTGTCCCCAGCGGGGAGATTTGCCTCCATGTTTTTATTCCATCTGTGTCACCATAGGAGAGATTTGCCTCCATGTTTTTATGCCATTTGTGTCCCCGTTGGGGAGATTTGCCTCTATGTTTTTATGCCATCTGTGTCCCCGTTGGAGAGATTTGCCCCCATGTTTTTATTCCATCTGTGTCCCTGTTGGGGAGATTTGCCCCCATGTTTTTATGCCATCTGTGTCCCCGTTGGGGAGATTTGCCTCCATGTTTTTATGCCATCTCTGTCCCCATTGGGGAGATTTGCCACCATGTTTTTATGCCATCTGTGTCCCTGTTGGGGAGATTTGCCTCCATGTTTTTATTCCATCTGTGTCCCCGTTGGGGAGATTTGCCTCCATGTTTTTATGCCATCTGTGTCCCCGTTGGGGAGATTTGCCTCCATGTTTTTATGCCATCTGTGTCACCATTAGGGAGATTTGCCTCCATGTTTTTATGCCATCTGTGTCGACAAACAAGGGCTCGGTTTGCTGTACTTCTAACTTTATGGGGGCCAGTGGAAGTAGTAAATGTCCCGGCATCAGTAGGAGTAAATGGTGCCCATCTTTGGTATTAGGGGAATTATTAGTGCCCCATCGCTGGTGTCAGTGGGAAGAATAGTGCCCCAATGGCCTGATAAAAGTATACAAAGGGCCACATTTGGCCCCTGAGCTTCAGTTTGGAGACCAAAGACCTTCAAGGAAAATCCTCTCTTAGACAACTGTCACCCTATTAGGTGTCCCCATTGGAGGATTTCTCCTCAATGCTTTCCCAGTGACAACTCAAAATGCCATATCTTTCTACATACTAACAACTTAGATGGAGATTGTTAGTTTAGATTTGGGTGATGTGGATCACTTGGGCTTCATTCACAAAAGAACCAAAAGGGGCCTCCTGGCACATGTTCTCAACACCTAACAACCCCCATAAGCATCGGAGCACTTCAGTTTCTGCTATGCCTTCCTAGATGTTGCATGCAACATTCGGGTTGCACTATTTCATCCATTTGATCCCCGTCTTACAGAGTCAGTCCTCTGCTCTGGATCTGCGTTGATGGCCTTTGAGGTGATGTCTATGACATCAGTTTGAGTAGCTTCTGAGATTATTCAGAATTCATTGCAATCCACTTTCTCCACTGCAGGTGGTACTTAAGCATTGCAGAAGGAGAGTAAATCAAGAGGTTTCCTGGACCACTGGGGAAGCTATCCATTCAGACGTGACTCTGGTGGCCATCTTGGGTCAAGCAGAGTCTATTTAAGACCCTGGTTCCCGGGTTTGGCAAGCGTTTTGGGAGTAGGTAGTGTAGGGACAGGTCACCTGTCTGTCAGGGAAAGTGAATAGTGGCAGGTAAAGGTTCCAGATGAGTAGGGACATGCCATCCTTCCTGGAATCCTCCCACTTTGGTACAGACCAGCCAGGCCACATTCCACCCTCTGAAACAGACGCCGTCGGCACGCCCAGAACCTGCTCTGTTCCATGCTGCCATTACAATCTGTGAGTTTTCTCGCCGGGCTGTTTGTAAAATCTAACTTTGATTTTAATACTGCTTCCTTCAACCGGAATATTCACTGCCGCCGCACCATGCTGCACCTCCCGACAGACAGGTGCATTGGCCTTCTGACCTACATTTCACTTGCTTAAGGCAGGTTTTGCATTCCCATGGACTTGCATGGAAATGTGAAGCAAACAAAAGACTATCGGCACAGGCCTTACGTTTTCAGTGAGCTACTTTAAGCTTGCTAAAGCCCACCAACAGATTACATCAAGAGGAACTGCAAGCTTTTTATTTGGGCTTTAACCATTTCCTGACCGTCCTACAGCAGAAATACTGCTACAGGGTGGCACGGGTGCGCAAAATCATGTATATATATATATATATATATATATATGTGATTTTGCATTTCCAGATAGGGGGCACGTGCGAGGCGCCCAGTGATTTCCAAGGCTCTCCGACGGGGAGGAGAACTGTTTTGTTTACTAACAGTTCACCTCCCTGTCAGCTCGGGCACAGTGATCTGGATGGCTGTGCACAGCACAGCCATCCAAAGCAGTGTGATAACAGTGAAGCACACACATCCCGCCCCATAGTAAAACACTCCCAGCACACAGTTAACCCTTTGATCGCCCCTCATGTTAACCCCTTCCTGCCCAGTGCCATTAGTACAGTGCAGGGGCGGACTGACCATTTGGAAACTCGGGCACCGCCCGAGGGCCTGGGGTCATTAGGTGGCCCCATGAGATGCCCCTGGTACCATTTTCATAGGCTTTTTTGAGTTTGGGCAAGGACACAGGGGCCCCATTATCCCCTATTGCCCGGGGGCCCCATTAGTTGTCAGTTCGCCCCTGGTACAGTGCTTTTTTTTTAACACTGTATTGGTGTCACTGTGGATGTCAGTGACACCAAGTTAGTTACCCCCCCCCCAGTGTCAGATTGTCTGCCGCAGTCCCGCTATAAGACGCTGATCGCTGCCATTACTTAACCCTTTGATCGCCCCACATGTTAACCCCTTCCTGCCCAGTGCAATGTCGGTGCTTTTTATTAGCACTGATCACTGTATTGGTGTCGCTGGGGATGTCAGTGACACCAAGTCAGTCCCCCCCAGTGTCAGAATGCCTCAGTCCCGCTATAAATCGCTGATTGCCGCCATTACTAGTAAAAAAAAACCTATAACTTTCACGTAAACCAATTCATTTACACGTATTGGGATTTTTTTAGCAAAGACATGGAGCAGAATACATTTTCGCCTAAGTTTATGACAAAATTTGATTTTTTAGATTTTTATACTGGACATGTTTAACAGCAAAAAGTCAAAAATATAGTATTTTTCTCAAAATTGTTGGACTTTTCTTTTATAGTGCAAAAAATAAAAAAACGCACAGGTGATCAAATACCACCGAAAGAAAGCTAAATTTGTGGGAAATAAAGGACGTAAATTTCATCTGAGTGTGGCATTGCATGACCGCGCAATTGTCAGTTAAAGTAACGCAGCACCGTAACGCAAAAAATAGCCTGGTCAGGAAGGGGGGTAAATCCTCTGGAGGGCGAGGGGTTAAATACACAGACCGAACCCACAAAAGAGTTGTAAATGCTTGATTGCTCTTCAGACCACCACTGACACCGAAGCCTGGGTGAACTAGTAGATGGTGACATCACTTCCTTCTGACAGCTGGTGGCACCGTAGCTCTGTCTGCTGCATAGTAAGTTCTGCTCTGGGCATTTATTATATTCTATTATTATGGGGTCTTTGTTTCTGATACGTTTGTAGCGCCTGGAAATATAGGCATGTTCTTTTTTTTCCCCCTTTGTTTTGTTGGTGGTCCAGGATCTGAGGAAGGGGCCGACAAGCTCTTCCACAATGACTGCCTTGTTGTCACGTGTAGTCAGCTACACCAGGGAGGGGATTCCGAGCATGTTCAGTGAGAGGCAGGCAGCCCTCCTGGGCCCCCTTGTCTGAGGCCTCGGCAGAGGCGGCTTGTTGGCTGTCGGCTGCTTTACTGTGAATTCATTGTTCAGCCACTGGTAGATGGATGTGGCAGCTGAGCATACCTCTTTAATTTGTCACCATTCACGTCTTTCTGTGCCGCAACTCAACTTGATTTTACCTCTGCGGTATTTTCATCTACTTGGCTATACTGATAGTTAAAGCGGAGTTCCACTAAAAAGTGGTTGTTTGCTTCCTCCCCCCCTCTCCACGGCCATATTTGGCACCTTTTGGGGGGGAGCGGATACCTGTTTTGACAGGTACCCACTCCCACTTCCGGCTCAGTTTGCCGCAGCAAAGTGAGCTGGAAGATTGGCCCACTTCCTTCCTCCCGCAGTCTCCTGGGAACCTTCACAGGTCCCAGAAGACTGCCGGACCAATCAGAATGTGCAGCGCGACTCGCGCATGCGCAGTGTGCACCCGGCTGTGAAGCTGCAAGCTGTCACAACATGGTGCCCACAGTTGTGATACCGGCACCGGGGAAAGAAGAAGCAGAGAAGGGATGGCACAGGTGAGCACATTGCTGGACTCTGGGACAGGTGAGTGTGTGTTTATAAAAGTCAACAGCTACAGTTTTCGTACAGTTTTTGTACAGTATTCGTACAGTTTTCATACAGTTTTCGTACAGTTTTCGTACAGTTTTCGTTACTGCTGACTTTCAATAAATACAAAAGTGACTGGAACTCCACTTTAAAGCATATTTAAACTTATTACATACCTAATGGACACCAAATTGACAAGGAGAACCCCTCTTGCACCTCCTGTCCAACACCCCTGAAATTGGCAACAGGGCATACAAAGACATGGAGTGGCACAAGTGCCAGTGTTACAAGGAATAGTAGCAGATCTGTTAAAGTCATCAGGTCCATGAACCAGATGACAGTAGACTCCTGGACAGGAACCAGATGCAGAAACACCAAGATTCCAGAGCAGGTGGCAGGATCATAGACAGGATACAAGCTGAGTTCACTAACAGCTGAGCAACAAGGTACCAGTTCAGGGGACAGGATTGGAGTTGGGGGTTCAAGCTGCAATTGGTAGCAGTTGGGTAGGGAAGGCTCCAATTCAGAAGACAGGATTGGAGACAGGGATTGAAGCCAAGGTCAATAACTGTAGGGCAATGAAGGTACCAATTCAGAAAACAGGATTGGAGACAGGGATTGAAGCCAAGGTCAATAACAGTAAGGCAATGAAGGTACCAATTCAGAAGACAGGATTGGAGACAGGGACTGAAGCCAAGGTCAATAACTGAAGTGCAATGAAGGTAGACAGGAGACAGGAGAGTTGAGGATTGAAGCTGAGGTCAGTAACATTTGGGCAATGAAGGTACAAATTGAGAAGACAGGATTGGAGACAGGGATTAAAGTCAAGGTCAATAACAGTTGGGCAATGAACGTACCAGTTCAGGAGAGAAGAGAAGAGAAGAGTTGAGGATTGAAGCTGAGGTCGGAGACAGTTGGGCAGTGAAGGTACCAATTCAGAAGACAGGATTGGAGACAGGGATTGAAACCAAGGACAATAACAGTAAGGCAAGGAAGGTACCAATTCAGGAGAATAGTTGAGGATTGAAGCTGAGGTCGGTAACACTTGGGCAATGAAGGTACCAATTCAGAAGACAGGATTGAAGACAAGGTCGGTAACAGTTGGTAATGAAGGTAATAATTCAGAAGACAGGATTGGAGACAGGGATTGAAGCCAAGGTCAGCAACAGTAGGGCAATGAAGGTACCAATTCAGGAGAAGAGTTGAGGATTCAAGCCAAGGTCAGTAATAGTTGGGCAGTGAAGATACCAATTCAGAAGAAGGGATTGGAGACAGGGATTGAAGCCAAGGTCAATAACAGTAGGGCAATGAAGGTACCAAATCAAGAGACAGCAGAAGAGTTGTGGATTGAAGCTGAGGTCAGTAACGGTTGGGCAATGAAGGTGCCAATTCAGAAGACAAGAGAAGAGTTGAGGATTGAAGCTGAGGTCAGTAACAGTTGGGCAGTGAAGGTACCAATTCAGAAGACAGGATTGGAGACAGGGATTAAAGACAAGGTCAATAATAGTAGGGCAATGAAGGTACCAATTCAGGAGACAGTAGAAAAGTTGAGGATTGAAGCTGAGGTCAGTAATGGTTGGCCAGTGAAGGTTCCAATTCAGAAGACAGGATTGGAGGCAGGGATTGAAGCTAAGGTCAATAACAGTAGGGAAATGAAGGTACCAATTCAGGAGAAGAGTTGAGGATTCAAGCCAAGGTCAGTAATAGTTGGGCAGTGAAGATACCAATTCAGAAGACAGGATTGGAGGCAGGAATTGAAGCTAAGGTCAATAACAGTAGGGCAATGAAGGTACCAATTCAGGTGACAGGATTGGAGACAGGAATGGAAGCTGAGTTCAGTAACAGTAGGGCAATGAAGGTACCAATTCAGGTGACAGGAGAAGAGTTGATGATTGAAGCTGAGGTCAGTAACAGTTGGGCAATGAAGGTACCAATTCAGAAGACAGGATTGGAGACAGGAATGGAAGCTGAGTTCAGTAACAGTAGGGCAATGAAGGTACCAATTCAAAAGACAGGAGAAGAGCTGAGAATTGAAGTTGAGGTCGGTGATAGTTGGGCATTGAAGTTACCAATTCAAAAGACAGGATCAGAGTGGTATGTTCAAACCAAGGTTGGTAACAGTTGGGCAGTGAAGCTACCTATTCAGATGACAAGATTGGAGATAGGGATTGAAGCCAAGGTCGATAACAGTTGGTAATGAAGGTACCAGTTCTGATGACAAGGTTGGAGTCAGGGATTCAAGCCAAAGAGCCAGAGTCAGCAATGCATTTGGAACGCAGCAAAATACATAAAAAATGTACCAGAAAGCACTTGTCCTTGATTGAGATGAAGGAAAAAAAGAGGGGAAAAAAACACACTGGAACACATAAAAAATGCATGAAAAACACACATGCAGAAACGCGTCTGGAATGAAGGAATTGTGGTGTGAACCGACCCTAAGTGAGCTTGGGCCCAGCGCTGGGATCAGCATTGTCAGGACTTCATGGCTGCTGGGAATCAGAACTAAACAAAGAGGTGAGATGTGATGTGCTGGGATGAGTTTGCAGATTTCTGTGCTGTTGTCACCCATGTGAGTCTTCTACAATGGAGGGAGTCATCATTTCATTTCCATCTCCCCAAGGCGGTTTGTTAGCATGCTTTACATATGTCACTCTTTCTTAGTTACTTTGTTTTTTGTGCACCCATCCATTGTCACCAGTCAGTATCCCAGTATGCGCGGTCATGCAACACTGTACCCATATGAATGTTTTAGCATTTTTTTGAGACAGATAAAACTTTATTTTGGTGGTATTTATTCACCGCTGGGATTTTTTTATTTTTTTGCTATGTAAATGAAATAGTCCAAAAATTTTGAAAAAAGTGTTTTTCTTATAAAATTTTGCAAATAAATAATCTTTCTTCATAAATATTGGCCAAAATGTAATCAGTTATCTTTTTAGTAAAAAAAAAACAAATTAGTTTATAACCAAAAATTACAATTTTTCAAAAATTGTTTTTACATTTTTATTTTATTTTTTTTAATGATTATTTATGTTTTTTTTTTTTACATACTGTCACCCTAGCAGTACATCTCAGTACATCTGAGTATACCTCAAAAAATAAAAATGTGATGTATAAAAATCACCAAAAGAAATCTCTATTTGTGTGAAAAAAATTATAAAAATGTCATTTGGATACAGGGTGTCACCGGCAAATTGCCAAATAAAGTAGTGCAGTGCCAAACAGCAAACAAATGCCCTGGTCATGAAGGGGGGTAAAACTGTCCAGAAGTTGTCAATACCAGCCGGAGAAGTAGTATTTTCAGGAGAGGTGAGCAGTTGAAGCCTCCACACTTTACTCCGTGTGGAAGGAAATGACATTCTGGGTGAAAGACAGCTAGTAAATTATCATTTCTTTTTTATTATTTTTTTATTTAATTTTTTTAGCTCAGCAGAGGCAACCTTTGTATTTTGTACTTTTTTTCTGCAAAACTTTAGGAAAAATGTTATGAAAAAAAATAAAATAATGCTAAATTAAATAGAAAAACATGAATTCCGTGCAAAAGAAAAAAAAAGTGAGGCCAGGAGTGACACAGCATTCTGCGACCTGCCACCGGCACCAGTGTGTGAGAAGTAAAACCAGACCTGTCCATCTGTCATCATGACAGCGCTGACGGAAAATATTCCCTCTTCTCGCTATTCTACTGCTGGTTTGCTTTTCTCCCAATGAACCAGCATGAACTCAGCAGTATGCGCCCTGACACAGCACCTCTGTATATGGGGATAGTTTAGGTCGTAGAGGGCTAGAAATCTGCCAAGTTAAAGCCCATCACTTTCTTCCCACCTTCCCACTCTCTCTCTCTCCCACCCTCTCTCTCTCTCACCCCTCCCATTCCCTCTCACCCCCTCCCACCCTCTCTCTCTCACCCCTCCCACCCTCTCTCTCTCTAACCCCCTCCCACTCTCTCTCACCCCCTCCCACACTCTCTCTCTCACCCCTCCCACCCTCTCTCTCTCAACCCCCTCCCACTCTCTCTCACCCCCTTCTACTCTCTCTCACACCCCCTCCCACTCTCTTTCCCTCTCAACCCCTCCCACTCTCTTTCTCTCTCACCCCCTCCCATTCTCTTTCTCTCTCACCCCCTCCCATTCTCTCTCTCACTCCTCCCACTCTCTCACCCCCTCCCTCTCTCTCTTGCACCCCCTCCCACTCACTCCCTTCCACTCTCTCTCTCACCCCCTCCCACACTTTCCCCCTCACCCCCCACTCTCTCTCTCTCACCCCTCCCACTCTCTCTCGCCCCCCCCTCTCTCACCCCCCTCTCTTTCTCACCCATCCCACTCTCTCTCCCTCACTCCCTTACACTCTCTCACCCCTCCCACACACTCTCTCACCCCTCCCACTCCCTCTCTCTCTCACCCCTCCCACTAGACCCTCACACCCCCTCTCTCTCACCCCCTCCCTCCCACTCTCCCTCTCTCACTCCCTCCCACTCTCCCTCTCTCTTTCTCTCACCCCCTCCCACACTCTCTCTCTCACTCCCACTCTCTCTCTCTCACCCCCTCCCACTCTCTCTCTCTTACCCCCTCCCACTCTCTCTCACTCCCTCTCACACTCTCTCTCTCTCTGTCACTCCCTTCCACTCTCTTGCTCCCACCCTCTTTCTCACCACCTCCCACCCTCACTCTTTCTCTCTCACCCCCTCCCACCCTCTCTCTCTCCCCCATTTAATTTATTTTGTTCTAAAAAAAATTGCATTTTCATGTAATTTATTTCAATAAAAAAGATCCATCAAATTTCTCAGCACCAGGCCCATAAAGCTCTTATGCAATGCAGCACAACTTATTGGCTCCTTGTATTACTACTCCCTCTCCTGGTCTGAGCTCTGCTGTACAGGGACTGTAATGCAGGCCATACACAGATCGAATTCCAAATTAATTTTCTTTAGAAAATCAAAAATTTTGTGCATTTTGTAATCCCATGGCGCCACCATTGATTTCGAAATTCGACCAACCAAGCCTTCAATTTCACCTCATGTTGCTTCTGAAAAGAATTTTCGTGTCTGGGAATCTTCTTTTCTTTCCAGGTCACGCTCATTTCTTTTGTGATTATATATCTCGCACGATTCTCCCATCATTGATTAGAAATTCATTCATCTTTCAAAAAATTCCCAACATGCCCGATCATTCAAATTCGATGGCTACATGACAATCAGCCGTTGCTGCTGCCCACTAATGGTGCAAAATTCAAACGTAAATTCTTAGTTACAATTTTAGAAGAAAATTTGTTCGGAATTCGACCCTTGTATGGCCAGCTTTAGAGGCTGATAAAAGTCAAATTTAGTAAATCATGACGTGCTCCCAGTCTAGAGACTCGGATGCAGTAAGATACCGCTTAGTGAATTGTCCCCTCTGTTTGAAGTTTGCAGTCAAACGTTCCTTAGGTTCGAATGTTCAACCGTGAACTGAACAGGGGGGTGTTCGGCCCATCACTAATGATTGGAAGTCCCGATCATGTGACAACCAATCACATAGATTGCAAAATTTTAGGTGGTTTCAGTGTGTGTGTTATATATATAATATACACTATATTGCCAAAAGTATTAGGACACCCCTCCAAATCATGTGATTCAGGTGCTCCAATCCCCTCCATGGCCACAGGTGTATACAATCAAGCCCCTAGGCATGCAGACTGCTTCTACAAACATTGGTGAAAGAATGGGTCGCTCTCAGGAGCTCAGTGACTCCAAGCGTGGTCCCGTGATAGGTGGTCACCTGTGCAATAAGTCCATCCGTGACATTTCCTGGCTACTAAATATTCCACGCTCAACTGTTAGTGGGATTATAACAAAGTGGAAGCAACTGGGAACAACAGCCACTCAGCCACCAAGTGGTAGGCCACGTAACCGTGAACCGAACAGGGGGGTGTTCGGCCCATCACTAATGATTGGAAGTCCCGATCATGTGACAACCAATCACAGTGGTCACATGATCAGGCAGACTTTTGGAACAGCCCAGTTAAAGGGATGCTGGGTGAGAATATGCATTTGCCCAGAGTTCCGCTTTAATGTTCTTTCCCATCTGGTGACTGTTGCTCTGTACTGTCCATGTCTGGGCCGAGGACCAAACCGCTCGGATTATCTGTCATGCGTGTCATAGCTCGGAGGATTACACAGATGATCCTCTTCAATGAACGCACCCTCCACACTAAACACGCTGAGAATTACCGTTACATTTTCACATTTTCTAATCATTTCTGCCAATTTCCAGCTCAGACACGTGAAATAAGGACTGTCTGTGCTCAATTATGGACCGCTGGGGCAGTATAGGAGAGAGACAAGAGGAATTTTCTATAGTAGGGGCAATTTTATTTTCTTTTTATGTATTATGTACACCTGGAAGCCCTGATGCGTTATTACACATGGTGCAGGGTTTCTTTTTCTTGCATTCCACTTTCTATATATCAGCTGTTTCGCTGGTGCTTGATGCCAATGGTATATACAAGTTACAGCAGTGATGTAGAGAGTTAAAAATGAATAACTTATTATAGGATCAAATAACTAAATCATTTTTGGCTGCAATCTTCACCTGCAAGCCAGGGATTCCCCGCAGTACTTTTCTTCTGCCACTAGATGTCCTCAGGCTGATGGCAAGTGTCATTCAACCCACTTCCTCTGAGCCCAGGTCATCCTGGACCCACCTCCAGCCTGAGACTGAGCAGTACAAGGAGTAAAAGTACAGTAACAAGCTCATTTCTCTGTCACTCTGCTCCTTCCTCCTATCAGCGTGCTTCCTGTTGGATCTTTGTGCTGCTTCTGCCTCTCATGTTCCAGCCCTGCTGTATTGGGACTGCAAGAGGCTGATACCAGGTCATTCAGGTTCTTAAGTATAATGTATTGGAGAGCTGCATTCATTTAGTATATTTTATATCCGACTGGAGTTGAGCTTTAACGGCAGCGTCTTGGGGCTTGTTCACAAGGGTAGCCAGTGGGTGGTAAAAGCAGTTGTTTGAGCCACAGATTTACTGCTCCTGACCTCCCTCCCCCTGCACCGCACAAGGCTGTACACAAGCCAAGGCTGCAGGCAAACCTATACAGCAATTCACATTACCACAGCCAAACAAATGAATAGGGTCACACCGCAACTGGCTTGAACTGCTTGCAATTCGCATGGTTGCAGCGCGGGGGGTCAGCGTTTTGAGGGTTAAAACAGATGGAGAAGAGGCGATCACCTGCACGCCTTCTGTCAGTTGCCCTCTGAAAAATGATCCAACGCACAATACTTTTCAGAGGGAAGGCAATAATAGTCACGCGTGTAAATGAGTCCTAAATATTTAAGGGCGCACCTGTATTGGGTGTATAATGACAATTTAAATATTTGATGCACGCTATGCTGGAACAGGTTTCTGTAGGATCTTACAATGGCGTCTCTATTGGAGGCCAAGAAGGATACACGGCCATCATTGTTCTATGGAAGATTGATAAATGGTGGGCAAAATTCCAGCAATTGTTACAGTTTATATTTTATTTATTGTGTAGATTGCAAAATTTTAGGTGGTTTCATTGTATGTGGTATATATATAATATACACTATATTGCCAAAAGTATTGGGACTCCCCTCCAAATCATTGGATTCAGGTGTTCCAATCCCCTCCATGGACACAGGTGTATACAATCAAGCCCCTAGGCATGCAGACTGCTTCTACAAACATTGGTGAAAGAATGGGTCGCTCTCAGGAGCTCAGTGACTCCAAGCGTGGTCCCGTGATAGGTTGTCACCTGTGCAATAAGTCCATCCGTGACATTTCCTGGCTACTAAATATTCCACGCTCAACTGTTAGTGGGATTATAACAAGGTGGAAGCAACTGGGAACAACAGCAACTCAGCCACCAAGTGGTAGGCCACGTCACGTGACAGAGCGGGGTCAGCGCATGCTGAAGCACACAGTGCGCAGAAGTCACCAACTGTCTGCAGAGTCAATAGCTAAAGACCTCCAAACTTGGTGTGGCCTTCAGATGAGCACAACAACAGTGCGTAGAGAGCTTCATGGAATGGGTTTCCATGGCCGAGCAGCTGCATCCAAGTCTTACATCACCAAGTGCAATGTAAAGCGTCAGATGCCATGGTGTAAAGCACGCCACCACTGGATTCTAGGGTAGTGGAGATGTGTTCTCTGGAGTGACCAATCACGCTTCTCTGTCTGGCAATCCGATGGATGTGTCTGGGTTTGGTGGTTTCCAGGAGAACAGTACTTGCTTGACTGCATTGTGCCAAGTGTAAAGTTTGGTGGAGGGGGGTTATGGTGTGGGGTTATTTTTCAGGGGTTGGGCTTGGCCCCCTAGTTCCAGTGAAGGGAACTCTTAAGGTATCAGCATACCAAGACATTTTGGACAATTTCATGCTCCCAACTTTTGGGAAGAGTTTGGGGATGGCCCCTTCCTGTTCCAACATTACAAACAAAGCAAGGTCCATAAAGACATGGAGGAGCCAGTTTGGGGTGGAGGAACTTGACTGGCCTGCACAGAGTCCTGACCTCAACCCCATAGAACACCTTTGGGATGAATTAGAGCGGAGACTGTGAGCCAGGCCTCCTCCCCCGACATCAGTGCCTGACCTGACAAATGTGCTTCTGGAAGAATGGTCAAACCTTCCCATAGACACCCTCCTAAACCTTGTGGACGGCCTTCCCAGAAGAGTTGAAGGTGTTATAGCTGCAAAGGGCGGGGCCAACTCAATATTGAACCCTACGGACTAAGACTGGGAGGCCATTAAAGTTCATGTGTGTGTAAAGGCCAGCGCCCCAATACTTTTGGCAATAGTGTGTGTGTATATATATGAAATTCATAAAGTATTCAGACCCCCTTCACTTTTTCCAATGTTGTTATGTTGCAGCCTGATACTACAGTTGTTTAAATTCCTTTCTTTTCTCATTAATCTACACTCAGTACTCGATAATGACAAAGTGAAAACAGAATTTTAGAAATGTCTGTGAATTTATTAAAAATAAAAACCTGAAATATCACATTGGCACAAGTATTCAGACCCTTTACAAAAACACTTGAAATTTAGCTCAGGTGTCTCCCATTTCTCTGGATCGTTGCTGAGATGTTTCTGCACCTTGTTTGGAGTCCTCCTGGGGTAAAGTCAATTAATTGGACATGATTTGGAAAGGCACACACTTCTTTATAAAAGATCTCACAGCTGACCATGCATACTGTATTAGAGCAAAGCCAGGAGGTCAAAGGAAATGCCTGCAGAGCTCAGAGACAGGAAACTTCAGTGTAGCAGAAATTTTTTGTAGCCCTCCCCAGATCTGTGCCTTGCAATAATCCTAAGAGTAGGGTGGCCTCCATAATTCTCATATGGAAGAAGTTTGGCACAACCAGGACTCTTCCAAGAGCTGGTTGACCAGCCAAGCTGAGCAATCAGGGTAGAGTGGCCTTAGTGAGAGAGGTGACCAAAAACCCGATGGTCACTCTGACTGAGCTCCAAAGATCCTGTGTGGAGATGGGACAAAGCTCCAGAAGGATAACCATCACTGCAGCCCTCCACTGATCTGGGCAGAGTAGCTAGACGGAAGCCTCTCCTCAGTGCAAAACACATGAAAGCCTATATGGAGTTTGCAAAAAAGCTCTTGGAAGAGTCCTGGTTGTGCCAAACTTTTTCCATTTGAGAATTATGGAGGTCACTGTGCTCTTAGGAAACTTCAGTACAGCAGAATTTTTGTAGCATTCCCCAGATCTGTTCCTTGCAATAATCCTGTCTCTGAGCTCTGCAGGCAGCTCCTTTGACCTCCTGGCTTTTGCTCTGATACAGTATGCATTGTCCGCTATGAGGCCTTTATAGAGAGTGTTTGCCTTTCCAAAGCATGTCCAATCCATTTAACTTACCAAAGGTGGACTCCAATCAAACTTTTTCCATTTGAGAATTATGGAGGTCTCTGTGCTCTTGGGAAACTTCAGTGCAGCAGAATTTTTGTAGCCTTCCCCAGATCTGTTCCTTGCAATAATCCTGTCTCTGAGCTCTGTAGGAAGCTCCTTTGACCTCCTGGTTTTTGCTCTGATACAGTATGCATTGTCAGCTATGAGGCCTTTATAGAGAGTGTTTGCCTTTCCAAATCATGTCCAATCCATTTAACTTACCAAAGGTGGACTCCAATCAAGGTGTAGAAACATCTCAGCAACGTTGAAGAGAAATGGGAGGCACCGGAGCTACATTTCAAGTGTTGCGGCAAAGGGTCTGAATACTTTCGCCAATGTGATATTTCAGTTTTTCCTTTTTTTTATACATTTGCAAACATTTGTAAAATTCTGTTTTTCACTTTGCCATTCCGGGGAGTGTAGATTCATGAGAAAAAAAAATGAATTTAGACAACGGTAGAATCAGGCTGCAACGTAACAACATTGAACACATGAATACTTTCTGAACGCACTGGATTTGAAATGAGTGTTTTTGTGTCATCTGTTATTCCAGGCAGCTGACGTTTCATTAACTTTGGTACATTGTACCTTTTATATTCTGTATCCAGGCTCTGGGAGGAAAAGTGATCCATTCAGAGAAGGAGACTCCTCCTGTGTAATGTGACTGGCTGCTGACTGCCCTGGCATGAGATCAGGAGGTGGAGGGGGTCTCTGGCTGGGGTCCATCTGCCCGGTCAGGCTCTGTCCCCCTCCAGCCATCTATTGTACTCTGCTGAGTCATAGTGACAACTTGGTTCAAAGCCAAACAGAGTAGTCAGGGGTGGGGGTGACCACGGCTTCCTATATAAACTTGTCTCTTCTCCTTCCTGATTCATTCTAGCGAAGCCTTCCACAGGTGAACATCTAAGACCAGAAGGTGTCCTCCTCCTCCACCACCACCACTACCACCCTCACCATGTCCAAGAAAGTGATCACAGTCTTTGGAGCCACAGGTGAGTGAGACAAAGAAAGTCTGTACGGGGGGGGGAGTTCAGACAGGCTGGGAAAGTCAACGAACAATCGGGGTGAAGGTTTTCTGCAGCTTGGTCTTGGCTCCTGTGCCTAAACGTCACCAAACAATTTTGTCCTTCAAGGCTGGCCTTACCCCGGGTTCACACCTAAGTGTTTTCTGCTGCGTTTTGCAGTACAGTCCATTTTAACATGATTTCCTATGGGACAGGTTCACATCTCCGTGTTTTCACCTGGTGCGTTTATTGGAAAGGGTTGGGGACTTTTTTTTTAACGCAAAACATTGCATTTATGGTTCTGTAGACTTCAATGGGAATGCTGCAGAAAAGCATGTATTGTATTTTTGCTGTGTTTTAAATCTGCCTAGAAACAAGAAAAAAAAACCGCATCAGAAACTCAAGTGCAAAAACGCAATGCAGAAATGGGGAAAAAAACGCACTGGAATGCATAAAGAACACATCAAAAAACGTGCATGCAAAAACGCATCTGGACTGTTTCTAGTGTGAACCGGCCCTAATAGTAAACTTTGTAGAGGAGATGATTGCAGACTTGGATATCCAGCAGGACTGAGCCGAGGACACGGCTTGATTCACTAGAAGGAGCCCTATAGAACAAAAAAAAAAAAAACTTCTGGCAGATCAATCAATGACGGGCTCCCTTCACACTTGTACGACTCCAAAGTCACGTGACTTTGGAGTTCAACTTTGGATGGGTGCGGCTTGGATACAACTTTGGCTTTGACCAATGATAATGGACAACTGTTGCACAATTGTCGCATGTTAACACGTTCAGGAGTGACTCTCATGTGATGTATGAGGGTTAACATTGAAGTCTATAGCCCTCAAGTCGCATGAAAGTCGGACCAAAGTAGTGCAGGAACTACATTCAGCCCGGATTCACACTGATACAGTGCGGAATTCGTGCAATTTCCACCCCGCCTCATCATCGCACCCCATTCATACAAACCGCTGTGGGTTTTTTTTTTCTTTTTTTTTTTTTTTGTGCTTTTTGCAGAAACGCACTACAGTCCATTTAACATGTTTTCCTATGGAACACATTCACAGCGATGCTTTTTTGAGCTGCTGCATTTTTGGAAAGGGTCAGGGACTTTTTCAAAAGCAAAAAGCAGCATTTCTGCTACAACCAAGTTCAATGGAGAAGCTACTTAAAAAGCATGGTAGTGTTTTTGCTGCGTTTTTTGCATTTTTATTCTATCCAGCAACGAACAAATATTCCACTTTAACAAAAAAAAAAGTTCAGCAAAACACGTGTAGAAAAACACAAAACAAACTGCAGAAAGCATCAAACGCAAAATGCATATATGTAAGCGGAGCCTAAGTCGCATAGATATGAAAGATACTCATTGGAAAACAGGGTGCGACTTGTCATGTGACTTGCTGATGAGGTCCAAAGTTGCATGACAAGTTGCACAAGTGTGAATGGTGCCTACAACAACAATCGTTTTGGCAAGCTGTGCATGCACTATAGCATTGTTTGTTTTTGTTCCTGTTTATATGTAAGCTCCATTCACACTTCTATGACTCCAAAGTTCTGCAACTTTTGATGCGATTTGTCCCTCTGTAAAGTCAGACCCACTGTGGTATGTACAACATTCATGACTTGAGGATTAACATCTAACAGTCTATGGCCCTCAAGTTGCATGAAAGCTGAACCAAAGTAGTGCATGAACTACTTTGAAGTTGCTGCAACTTTAAGTCACATGTATATGAATGTTTGTCATTGGAAAATATGGAGTAGGACTTGTCATGCGACTTTGATGTCCAGAGTCACATTACAAGTCTCACAAGTATGAATGGGGTCTTGGTGATACATTAATGAATGCCGATCTGCACTAAGGCTTCATTTACACTTTTGCGATTTTAAAAATGTGCGATTTTCATTGTGACTTTGGATTAGTGCGACTTTGCTTTGACCAAGGATGATTTTTTGCAGTCTACAAAGTCATGCACAAGTCGCATGTATATCATTTAGGTGTGACTTGGGAAGGTTTACATTCAGATTGTATGCTCTAACAAGCCAGGCCCTCTGTTTCCTCTTGTAACAATTTTTTTTTTTTTTTTTTTGTAACTGTAATGTCTGCCTTCATTTTGTAAAGCGCTGCGCAAACTGTTGGCGTTATATAAATCCTGTATAATAAACTCCATGGCCCTCAAGTCACAAGTCAGACCAAACTAGTGCAGGAACCACTTTCAAGTCACTGCAACTTGAAGTCGCACAGATGTGTAATAACATTGACGTCTATAGACCTCAAGTCGCATGAAAGTCGGACCAAAGTAGTGCAGAAACTACATTAAGTTGTATAGATATGAAAGATGCTCATTGGAAAACATGGGGTGAGACTTTGGACCCCATACATTTATGACAAAATTTGATTTTTTTTTTTTTTTTTTTTTAACTGGATGTTTTATTGCAAAAAGTAAAATATATATACTTTTTTCTCAAAATTGTCAGTCTTTTTTTTTGTATAAAAAAACCGCACAGGTGATCAAATACCACCGAAAGAAAGCTCTATTTGTCAGGAAAAAAGGACATAAATTTAATTTGGGTGCAGTATTGCATGACCGCGCAATGGTCAGGAAGAGGGGGGGGGATCCTCTGGAGGGGGAGGGGTTCATCCTAATAAGTGGCTATTTAAGTGCAAAAATGACTCTACAGCGCCCTCTCCATGAATGGTGTTGCTTGTCGCCTCCTGTTATCTGTCTATAAATCTGAGTCCCACATCTGCTGCAGACATGTGACATGTGGGGGTTTATTTACTAAAGCTGGAGAGTCCAACATCAGACTCCCTTCTGCATAGAAACCAATCAGCTTCTAACCTCAGCTTGTTCAATGAAGCTTTGGCAATGAAACCTGGAAGCTGATTGGTTTCTATGCAGAAGGGAGTCTGATTTTGGACTCTCCAGCTTTAGTAAATAAACCCCATAGTGTCTGCAGAAAGGGTTTAGCTGCATGCGGGAGGAAGGCGTGTTTGGCGTGGCACAGGTCATATCCAGAGATTTCATTGCTGAGATTTCGGCATTGATTGTCAATACGGTTGAAGAGCGATGGGTGAGCAGAGGAGACCAATGATCCAGGGATGGCTTTTTATTACATCTAGTTAATGTTTGCCTGATTGCACAGATCAGCTGTTAGAACTCAGCATTTCATTTATTACCAGTAGTCATATAGAGCTGATCATTTACCCATCACATGAGAACCTGCGCCCAAGGAGCTTACAATCTAAGGTCCCTATCTCTCATACATACTAGGGTCAATTTAGATAGCAGCCGATTATCCTGTCAGCATGTCTTTTGGAGCAGGCCTGGACTGGGACAATAAAAAAAAAAAAAAAAAAAAAAAAAGGCATTTTGGACTGAGCAGCCCCAAGATCGGGGACCCTATCTTTGTAGCCTAGTGGAAGAACACCAGGGCCCGGTTGCAAGAGTGACCTTTGTGACCCTGGTAGTTCCACTACTACTGTCAGTAGGTTTTTATTTTTTTTAATACTGTAACAATTTTATTTACAATATTTTTTTTTTTTTTTTTTAACAGCCCCGAGGGCTTTGGTGTGAGATAGAGAGGAAGAAAAAAAAACACGTGAGAAAGGGGGGGGGGGGGGGGAGACACAAGACTGCCAGGGAGTATGGGTGGGGCAGACACAGGAGGAGGGGCATAACCAGTTTTCTCTCTTCAATCCCATCGGTGGTGGGAGGAACTGTCAACACTGGCTCTGGGCTGTGAGAGAGACTCTCTCAGCTCAGAGCCCCAGGGGACAGTCTATCCTGACAGATCCCCTACAGCAGCCACAGGGAAGGGGGAACCTGGGAGCACTGCAGAGAATTGGGGGGGCAGCCAGCCACCAGGGGAGTATATAGGAGCACAGGGCAGCAGGAGATGGATAGGGGGGGCTGCCAGGTGGCACATAGAGGAACCGGTCCGTGCATTTATTTATTTATTTATTTTTCCCTGCTGCTGCTGAATTGCCTGCAGGAGGGAGAGGAGGAGAAGCTGGCATTCAGTGGTTGTGGGAGAAATGTACGGATCGATTCCTCTATGTGCCGCCTCGCCACCCCTCCTGTCCCGGTGGCCTTGACCCACCGGGCAAATGTTCCCTATGTCCAGGCCTACTTTGGAGTGTGGGAGGCGACCGGAGTACCTGGAAGAAACCCACACAAATACAGGGGAGAACATGCAAACTCCATGCAGATTGTGTCCTTTGCCCAGTGCCTACCACTGAGCCAGGTTATTGGTTTGGCTCGTGTAGCGGTTACATGTTGCGGTACAAAGTGTGATTGTTTTGGCTCCTCTCCAACATCTATCAGTAACCGTTCCTGGCACCAATGGTTCATAAATGCCCCGAGTGTTTTACAATCCGGATATTAGGTGGGCCAAATGCTACTGGAAGCGACCAGCTTGTGGGGGGGGGGTTAAAGGCAAACTTCCAGATCTGCTACTTGTTCACGTCCAGAATCTCAAAAAATAATAAAGCCCGTGGATCAACGAGGAGTGTTAGAACCTCTCTCGGGGTTTTTTGTTGCTGGGGAGATGCAAACTATTAGTGATGGAACAATCAATATTCAATGGCTGTCAATGGGACAGGAGAAGAGGGGACATTATTCAGACATTCCATTGTTATTGAAAGTGCAGCGCTAAAATAAGTGAATATTATGCCCCATGTACACGGGACACTGCTGAACAATGGAAACTGACTGCTGGAAAACGCAGGTTAAAAAACGTCCATTTGCATACCGTGTTTATGAGCGTTTGCGTTTAGAAGGGTTTTTTAAAGATAACCCCAGGAGACCTTCCAGAATGCACTGAAAAATAATAAAATTTATTTCAGACATTTTGAGAAAAGCAGACAGAGCAGTATTTGTTGAGATTAGTTGTTTTTTTTTTTTTTTTGCTATATGTCAGATTGACTTTGCACTTTATTTTCACTACTGTGATGGATATGGTAAAATGCTTATTTGGTTTCCTGTTGAATATATACATTTTTCTATACATATCTACTTTTATATTTCTAAATGTTTTGTATGAATATATATACAGTGGGGATCGAAAGTTTGGGCACCCCAGCTAAAAATTTGTATTAATGTGCATAAAGAAGCCAAGGAAAGATGGAAAAATCTCCAAAAGGCATCAAATTACAGATTAGAAATTCTTATATTTTGTCAACAAAAGTTAGATTTTATTTCCATTTACACTTTCAAAATAACAGAAAACAGAAAAATGGCGTCTGCAAATGTTTGGGCACCCTGCAGAATTTATAGCATGTACTGCCCCCTTTGCCAAGCTGAGACCTGCCAGTGTCATGGATTGTTCTCAATCATCGTCTGGGAAGACCAGGTGATGTCAATCTCAAAGGTTTTAAATGCCCAGACTCATCTGACCTTGCCCCAACAATCAGCACCATGGGTTCTTCTAAACAGTTGTCTAGAAAACTGAAACTGAAAATAGTTGACGCTCACAAAGCTGGAGAAGGCTATAAGAAGATAGCAAAGCGTTTTCAGATGTCAATATCCTCTGTTCAGAATGTAATTAAGAAATGGCAGTCATCAGGAACAGTGGAAGTTAAAGCAAGATCTGGAAGACCAAGAAAAATATCAGACAGAACAGCTCGCAGGATTGTGAAAAACAATTCAAAACCCACGTTTGACTGCACGATCCCTCCAGAAAGATCTGGCAGACACTGGAGTTGTGGTACACTATTCCACTATAAAGAGATACTTGTACAAATATGGTCTTCATGGAAGAGTCATCAGAAGAAAACCTCTTCTATGTCCTCACCACAAAAATCATCGTTTGAACTTTGCAAATGAACATATAGACAAGCCTGATGCATTTTGGAAACAAGTTCTGTGGACCGATGAGGTTAAAATTGAACTTTTTGGCCGGAATGAGCAAAGGTACGTTTGGAGAAGAAGGGGCACAGAATTTAATGAAAAGAACCTCTGTCCAACTGTTAAGCATGGGGTTGGATCAATCATGCTTTGGGGTTGTGTTGCAGCCAGTGGCACAGGGAACATCTCACGAGTAGAAGGAAAAATGGATTCCATAAAATTTCAGCAAATTTTGGATGGTAACTTGATGCCATCTGTGAAAAAGCTGAAGTTAAAGAGAGGATGGCTTCTACAAATGGATAATGATCCTAAACACACCTCGAAATCCACGGGGGATTACATCAAGAGGCGTAAATTGAAGGTTTTGCCATGGCCTTCACAATCTCCTGACCTCAACATAATTGAAAATCTATGGATAGACCTTAAAAGAGCAGTGCGTGACAGACAGCCCAGAAATCTCAAAGAACTGGAAGACTTTTGTAAGGAAGAATGGGCAAAGATACCTCAAACAAGAATTGAAAGACTCTTGGCTGGCTACAAAAAGCGTTTACAAGCTGTGATACTTGCCAAAGGGGGCAGTACAAGATATTAACTCTGCAGGGTGCCCAAACGTTTGCAGACGCCATTTTTTTGTTTTCTGTTATTTTGAAAGTGTAAATGATGGAAATAAAATCTAACTTTTGTTGACATATTATAAGAATGTCTAATCTGTAATTTGATGTCTTTTGGAGATTTTTCCATCTTTCCTTGGCTTCTTTATGCACATTAATACAAATTTGTAGCTGGGGCGCCCAAACTTTCGAGAGTGTGTGTTTGTGTGTGTCTTTGTAGTCCTCAACTCAAAAATGGCTGCTCAGCAACCCCTCCCATCGAGTGAACTTGAGAGCAAAGAAAATATTTCTTTCTAGAGATCAGACCTAGAAGAGGATTACGCTTATATTCTGAAGGAAGATTGTTTTCGTGTAAAATGACCAATCAAAGACTAATATAATGCTAATGCTGCTCTCATGTGATTTTTTTGCATCATCTTGCATATATAAACTCACTTTTTCATTCCAATAAATGAGAAATATTCACAAACTGAACTCGTGTGTCAGTGTGGGTTTTCTTCAAGTGCGCGCACTACAGAGCTAGCGGTGATTAATTAGCACAGGAACAGATAATCACTGGACACTTAGTCCGCACTAAATCACTATAATATCATTCACTTATATATTCTCACTTTTATGCTGCACTTTACTGTTTCACATTTATTCAATAATTGCACATTTTTTTTTTTATATGCTGCCCTTGACTGTTCCGCTGATTTATTATTATTTTTTTTTTTCGCTATGTGAGATTGACTTTGCACTTTATTTTCACTATAATATCATTCACTTATTTTAGCGCTGCACTTTCTATATATTTATCTAGAAGGAGTTATTACCTATACCTTGGTGCTAGCTGATTTATAGTTCCAGCGCTCGCCTACGTTTGATATTTACATTCCATCTTTATTGCACACCTCATTTTAGATCAAGTGATGTCATCACTAGGTCACTGTGCTTCTCTATACAATGTAGGCAGGTTGGTAGGAGGGGTTTAAAACCAATAGTGCAGAGCTTAACCAGTGAATAAATCCTAAACCTTGATCTTAAGAATTAAATGTGATAAATAATTATAATACAGTGTAAAGTCTCTGATACAATCAAAACGAATCAGTCCCACGTGCCGTGATGAAACCAGAGAACTTCATATAACCAGTGTAACACCATCCACTCGCATGCAAAGCTTACCGGAAGGATTGTGGCCCCTTACTAAGAGTGGTCAATCAACGCTCGTTAATATTGTATCGGTAACATCATGGATATAGACAGTCCTCCAGAATGTTGCGAAAAAGTGGCAAGGAGCCAACCAAAACGACTCTTAAATGATGGCTCCAGACCCTCCAATGTGAATCCGTAAAGCAGACACTCATAGTAAAATACATGTAATAGAGAAATGCTCCACATATTGTAAAACCACCAATATTAAGAAAAGTATTAAGTATGTTGCACTTACATGGTCAAAGTTAAAATTGGCATGTACAAAAAACACCATAGATGTATTCCAACAACAAAGATGGCCACTGGCCAGTTGGTAGTGTGTGCGTGGCTCCCTCCTACGTGTTTCGTCAGGGATTGGTATTTTGGTGGGAGGGGATGGCAGTGTTTTGCACATAGCTTCCTGAAAACGGGAAAAGTTGGTAACACTCACATGTGATGCTGAGCCTCTATGAATGGAAGAACTGAAATCCAATTCATGAAAGGGGCAGGCCAGGGAAAATCGGGCTGGTTGAGGAGGCTTGATGAAGCTGGATGTCCTCCAGCCAGGAAATAGCTTATCTGACTTCCTGCAGTTTCTAACGCACATTGTGAGAAGCTCACAGTGTGCAGTGAGATCAGAGGAAGCCATTTCAGTTCAGGAGAGGAGCTGGTACAACTCTGCGAGACTGAAGGAAAGACTGGAGTTTAGCTTTTAAAGACACTGCAAGTCCAAAAAAATACCCGTAGACCCGCCAGAAATGCACGGGCGGCTTAGTGGTTAAAGGGTTAGCATTTCCGCCTTACAGTACTCGGGTCGCTGGTTCGAATCCCAGCCACGGCACCACCTGCCTGGAGTTTGCATGTTCTCCCTGTGCTTGCGTGCGTTTCCTCCGGGTACTCCGGTTTCCTCCCACACTCCAAAGACATGCTGGTAGGTTAATTGGCCCGTCTAAATTGTCCCTAGTATGTGTATGAATGTGAGTTAGGGGCCTTAGATTGTACACCCCTTGAGGGTTAGGGACTGATGTGAATGTACTATATATATATATATATATATATATATATATATATATACAGTGGGGATCGAAAGTTTGGGCACCCCAGCTAAAAATTTGTACTAATGTGCATAAAGAAGCCAAGGAAAGATGGAAAAATCTCCAAAAGGCATCAAATTACAGATTAGACATTCTTATAATATGTCAACAAAAGTTAGATTTTATTTCCATCATTTACACTTTCAAAATAACAGAAAACAAAAAAATGGCGTCTGCAAAAGTTTGGGCACCCTGCAGAATTTATAGCATGCACTGCCCCCTTTGCAAAGCTGAGACCTGCCAGTGTCATGGATTGTTCTCAATCATCGTCTGGGAAGACCAGGTGATGTCAATCTCAAAGGTTATAAATGCCCAGACTCATCTGACCTTGCCCCAACAATCAGCACCATGGGTTCTTCTAAGCAGTTGTCTAGAAAACTGAAACTGAAAATAGTTGACGCTCACAAAGCTGGAGAAGGCTATAAGAAGATAGCAAAGCGTTTTCAGATGTCAATATCCTCTGTTCGGAATGTAATTAAAAAATGGCAGTCATCAGGAACAGTGGAAGTTAAAGCAAGATCTGGAAGACCAAGAAAAATATCAGACAGAACAGCTCGCAGGATTGTGAGAAAAACAATTCAAAACCCACGTTTGACTGCACGATCCCTCCAGAAAGATCTGGCAGACACTGGAGTTGTGGTACACTATTCCACTATAAAGAGATACTTGTACAAATATGGTCTTCATGGAAGAGTCATCAGAAGAAAACCTCTTCTACGTCCTCACCACAAAAATCATCGTTTGAACTTTGCAAATGAACATATAGAAAAGCCTGATGCATTTTGGAAACAAGTTCTGTGGACCGATGAGGTTAAAATTGAACTTTTTGGCCGGAATGAGCAAAGGAACGTTTGGAGAAGAAGGGGCACAAAATCTAATGAAAAGAACCTCTGTCCAACTGTTAAGCATGGGGTTGGATCAATCATGCTTTGGGGTTGTGTTGCAGCCAGTGGCACAGGGAACATCTCACGAGTAGAAGGAAAAATGGATTCAATAAAATTTCAGCAAATTTTGGATGGTAACTTGATGCCATCTGTGAAAAAGCTGAAGTTAAAGAGAGGATGGCTTTTACAAATGGATAATGATCCTAAACACACCTCGAAATCTACGGGGGATTACATCAAGAGGCGTAAACTGAAGGTTTTGCCATGGCCTTCACAATCTCCTGACCTCATCATAATTGAAAATCTATGGATAGACCTTAAAAGAGCAGTGTGTGACAGACAGCCCAGAAATCTCAAAGAACTGGAAGACTTTTGTAAGGAAGAATGGGCAAAGATACCTCAAACAAGAATTGAAAGACTCTTGGCTGGCTACAAAAAGCGTTTACAAGCTGTGATACTTGCCAAAGGGGGCAGTACAAGATATTAACTCTGCAGGTGCCCAAACTTTTGCAGACGCCATTTTTTTGTTTTCTGTTATTTTGAAAGTGTAAATGATGGAAATAAAATCTAACTTTTGTTGACATATTATAAGAATGTCTAATCTGTAATGTGATGCCTTTTGGAGATTTTTCCATCTTTCCTTGGCTTCTTTATGCACATTTATACAAATTTTTAGCTGGGGTGCCCAAACTTTCGATCCCCACTATATATATATATAATGTGTAAATTGACAGCGCTATAAGTACCTGAAATAAATAAGTCCCATTGTGGGCTGACAACACACAGAATTTTTGTGAACTGACTGGTGCCAACCCTGTCTTTTGCTAAACTACAATGCAATCCCTCCCACTCTCAGATGTCTACAACCTAGAAACTAAAGCCCGCCATAGACGAGCTGAAAACCGAACAAAATGTGTGTCGACCGTTGAATCATTCATTGTTCACATCATTGGTGTGCCAACGGCAACATGCAATTTTTGTGCTGCAATTGAAAGTGCCTGGTCCAACATGCTGGTGGTTTTTTTATTTCGTTTTTCTAAAAAAACAAAAAAAAAAACAAATGATGTCGCAATCATATGAGCTATCTTCGTTTTTTTGATCAACAGAATGTTTGTTTGGTTTTCGACTCGTCTATGGCCAGCTTAGGCATTCTGTCTGTAGGCCAAGATCGGACCTAGGAGGGCTGTTCTAGATAACATGGAAGTGTGCAGAGGAAACAATACAGCTCTTAAGTTCCAGAAAAGATCAACCGTTATTTTTATCAAAAAGTTTCCAATGGTTTTAGTTCATTATTATATATTTAAGGGACCACAAGGAAGCAAATGTGAGAAGTTCATTGTTTTGACTTGTCCAGGGAAATGTCTTTCTCTGACCACCTTTTGTCTTCTATACAGGAGCTCAGGGCGGCTCTGTAGCCAAGGCTCTGCTGGCAGATGACACCTTTGCAGTCAGGGCGGTGACTCGTGATGTCAGCAAAGAAGCTGCTTTGAAGCTGAAGGAAGCTGGTGCTGAGGTGGTGGCCGCAGATCTGGATGATGAGAAGAGCGTTGAGGCTGCCCTGAGTGGAGCTTATGGAACTTTTGTGGTCACCAACTACTGGGAACATTTCATCAAAGATAAGGAAGTTGCCCAGGTAAACTGAGACATCCATGTGCATGCTATGTACTAAAACCTTTCCTCTAAGAGGGACACTCTGTTACCATACTATATGTACAATAGGGTGGTCTTCCAAATGAAGGCATTTCTTCTCTGTAGATATTTCCAGAGAAGAAATGTCGTCATTGTTTTTATCACCTAACCCAGCCCTTCTACCCCCATAGGAACCCGTGAAATAATTTTCACGTCTTGAGTCATGCAGGCCGGCCGAGATTTGAACCACCTATGGGCAGGCTATTGTACAACTTGGAAACAACCAGCATGTTGGTTTTTACATGCAACTTTTTTAATTTTTTTTTTTTTCTGCTAGCAGCTATAGCCACTAGCAATAGCCCCGTGTTCTTCTGGCCGGGCCAGCTTTCCAAGCCCCACCCAGAGAATACAATACCTCTGCTCTGTATCAACACTGACTGGTTACAGGAAAGAACATCACATTGTCTATGGCTTGCCTTAGGGAACCTCTGATAAATCCATGGGAAGAATGCCCATTACACTGGTGGTGAATGGGAAGAATGCCTTCTAACAGTGGTGGTCAGAATGCCACCCATACAATCAGATAAAAAGATCAGTGGGTTCATGCAGCTGGTTCTTCCAAGTGGCATTGACCCCAGACTATGGTCAGTCAACCGCTGCTCAAGGAACCCCTAGCAACTTCTGGAGGTACCCTAAGGCTCCTCAGAACCCTGGTTGAGAATGGCTGACCTAACCTGTAAACTGTAGTAATGAAAATACACAGGATGCCACTGCTGTCCTCTCCTTCTGAATATGCTAGTTCCCAACTTTCATGTTTACCCAGGGACTTCAGTAGCTTTTGAATCACTAACAGGGAGCAATTATGAAGCTTGAGGGAGTTTTATCTCTGATGACCTTGGAGAACATTATCTAAACGTTCTGCAGGAATAACATTTCATGTATCTGGGGGTGTCTGCAGCATATCTTCAGAAGTGATCTAGAGCAGTGGCTCCCAACCTTGAGACCTGGACCTGGGAAATTCTTCCAAAACTTTCCATGCCACAGCCATAGTAAGCCTGTCCCTCACTGGCATGCTGTAGAGGAGGACCCTTTCCAGGTATGTAGAAGCAGGTACCTCTCTACAGACGCCTGGCATGATCCACTGTGATTTGACAGCTACAGATCTCTAATCAGTTCTACAATTAGCAGAGAGCTCGGGTTGGGAGAATTTGTTTTTGACAACCTATTTAGCAGAAAGTTACAACTGACCTCTCTTTCAAGGGCAAACTGATCGCGGATGTGTCTAAGCGTCTTGGCCTGACGTTGGTGGTGTTCAGTGGTTTGGAGAATGTGAAGAAGTTGACTGGTGGAAAGCTGGAAGTGCATCATTTTGACAGTAAAGGGGAGGTGGAGGAGTACTTCAGGGAGATCGGCATGCCGATGACCAGCGTGAGACTCCCTTGTTACTACGAGAACTTCCTGACCTTCTTCAGGCCACAGAAGGACAAGGATGGCAATGGCTACACTCTGGGTAAGATGATGGTGTAGCAGTGTTAATTAACCTGTAGGTATCCCACTGAAGTGGAAATAAACAAGTACATGTAGACAAATGGACATGTGGCACATATAGACAACAGGGTCCAGAGTCAGGTGTGAATACTTGTCTTGTCTGTAGTCAATACCATGCTACCTTCAGTCATTCATTGCCACTAGTCTTGCTTTTTTGGATTTTTTTTTCGCTCTTTGGATAAGGTTTGTGTCAGTCTATTTGTTTTGGACTAATGGTTCCTTGGCCTAATCTATATTGTCCCACAAATTTGTAACTATAAGCTGTTTCAACTGGAGTATGGAAGGGTTGGAACGTCTGTAAGGTCTTTATTAATGTCTGCATTCTCCCTGGGGAGTATCATCCTCTCGGTTTGTCTTTGAGACAATGCTCGCTGAGAAAAATGATGGGAAAGCCAAAATATGGCCATTTCCAAAGAAACAGGAGAGGGGGAGATTTCCAATGAGGGTCCCTGGTCTGGCGACAACTAAGAGTGGACTTTCGCTCACTTTCCGTTGTAACTCTGGGACAGGAAGTGCATGGTAATCTCCCCAACAGGATACAGATGGCAAAAAAAATAGAATTTTAACCATTCTCCACTTTACCAAAAAATAATACATTTCTCAATGTTCATCAATAAATCTTGACTGATCTCATATGGATGTCTATAAAATGAAGCATGATCATATTCTATAGTGTGACGCTGAAATGTATCATCTTGCAGGCTTGCCTATGGGTGATGTCCCCCTGGATGGGTTCTCTGTGAAGGATCTGGGTGGCGTTGTTCTCACCATCTTAAAGTCTCCCTCAAAATATGCTGGCAAGGACCTCGGTCTCAGCATGGAGAAGCTGACTACAGAACAGTATGCTGCTATACTGACCAGAGTGCTTGGCAAGAACATCAGAGATGTCAAGGTAATAAGTGGTGACGAGTGATCGCTCCAATCTAAGGCAAAGCTTACACAGAAATTGGGAGATTTGCCTAACATGGTCACAAAGATTCAAACCTAGTAGAGAATCAAGGATGAGAGTTTTTGAAGGGTTTTTTTTTTTCCATATCGACTTTGTCTATGCATTTTAGTATAAAAAGTCTAAACCATTTTGGTGGTTCAAAGTGCCCTTTGCAGTAAGGATTCCCTTACATTGGTGGACAGTGGGAGAGGGACCACCTTACATTGGTGGAGAGTAGGACTCCCTTACATTGATGGACAGTCGGAAAAGGATCACCTTACATTGGTGGAGAGAAGGACCCCCTTACATTGGACAGTGGGAGAGGGACCACCTTACATTGATGGAGAGTAGAAGGACCTCCTTATATTGGTGGAGCAGAAGGACCCCGTTACATTGATGGACAGTGGGAGAGGAACCACCTTAAATTGATGAAGAGTAGAAGGACCTCCTTATATTGATGGACAGTGGGAGAGGAACCACCTTACATTGATGGAGAGTAGAAGGACCTCCTTATATTGGACAGTGGGAGAGGGACCACCTTACATTGGTGGAGAGTAGGACCCCCTTACATTGGTGGAGAGTAGAAGGACCCCCTTCCCTTACATTGGACAGTGGGAAAGGGTTCACCTTACATTAGTGGAGAGTAGAAGGACCCCCTTACATTGGTGGAAAGTAGAAGGACCTACTTATATTGATGGACAGTGTGAAAGGGTCCACCTTACATTGGTGGACTATTTATTTTTTATTGTTTACCACCCTGCACAGTCCAGGGTGGTCACTAGGGAGAAAGGCCTCTTTACACTGGTGGCCAGAGGATAGAAAGGCCAATTACACTGGTAGTCATTGGGAAGAATGCTCCTTAAATTTGTGGTCAGCGGGAAAAAGGACCTCCAATGAACTGGTGGTTATTGAAAAGAACGCACTCCTTACAGATAACTAGATAATTGTTTTGCATTGGTGTCAGTTGTAACTGAAGAAGCAGAAATTGCTCAGTGCTTGAGGACCCCCTAGCGACCTTTAGAGGAACCCTAGGGTTTCACGGAACCATGGTTGCGAGAGGCTGATCTGGATGGCTGCCAAAGTAGTGGCAGGAAACAAATATTTAGAACTGGCACAAATTTCCCTTTTTGTGAACGTCAATCTCAGTCTAAACACCTTTTCAGCATTCCTAAGCCCTGAGGAAGGAACAAGCATGTTGGCCTTTTATGCTAATATAAACGTTTTAACTGGACTGATGCTTAAAATTAAATTAAGTGAGAATACAGGACTTGGCAGTGCCAATCCTTTTGAAAATTCTATTTACCTTATTGTCGACTTATAATAATCGCTGGACAAGAACAGAGCAGGTGAATTTAGAACTTCCTACATACTGTTCTAGGCTAAGGACTGAAACTTGCATTTTCACAAGACCAGCAATGGCAAGCTACATATTACATGGCAGGCCATGCTTAACTTTCACTCTTGACTTTTGCAGATGACTCCCGAAGACTATGCAAAAATGGGCTTTCCCGGGGCACAGGAGCTGGCCAACATGTTTAAGTTCTACTTGATGAAACCAGACCGCGACATTCAGCTCACCCTTCAGCTCAATCCCAAATCCAAAAAGTTCCAGTGCTGGCTAGAGGAGAACAAGGCCGCCTTTGACAACCTGTGAACCTTATTCCCTGAACAGTAAAAACTGTAATGTTTCTTCAATGTGAACTTATGCCACGTGGGTCAGAATTTGGACTTTTCTTCATAGGAAGCAATGACCAATCCACCTTCCAATTAAAACCAGCCATGACTGTCATCCTATTCTTTTGTAATAATAAAATGGATAAGAAAATCCTAATGGGCTTCCATTTCATTCTGCTTATAGTTGGTAAGGAGATGGAAGCACAGGTTCCTCTAGTTCCTGGTGTGTGCATGACACCACTGTATATTTTTTGTTAGCTGAGAAACTCCTCGAAGTTTATTTAGGCGAAGTACACCCTTAGCTGGTAGAGCTAGCTGTAGGATTTCCACATCTTCACTGCTCTGTTTTAGGATTAAATTGAATCTTGTCCACTTCATTCTGTGGCCATGCATCTTCTTTAGAAAGACATTTGTATATTCTGATCATATCCCCTTTCACGTAGAAATGAACAAGCTGCACATTGATGTTGTTACCAATGTAAAGCCAGCTTTTAAGTGTTTGTAAAGCAGGACTAGGTTGAGATCTATCTGGACAACATGGAGGTAATCAAAGATTCCCAGGGGAAGGGGTGGCACCCTTTTTTTTTTTTTATTTTTTTACAGTACTAACATGCTCCTAATAAAAACAGCATAGTGCCCTCCGCTTCCCTTCACATTATTTCCCTCACCACACTAGTGTCCTCTGCTCCCTTCCACCCCACAGTAGGGGAGTCTTCCCCCAAAGCAGTTTCCTTTTTCTCCCTTCGTATTACCCCCCTCCCACTGCAGTGTCCTGTGCCCTCTCAGAGCAGTTTCCCTTGTCTCTCTTCGCATTACCCCCCCCCCCCCCCCCCTCATAGCAGTGACCTCTGTCCCCTTCACATCACATCCCTCCCATTGTGGTGTCCTCTGCACCCCCATAGTGGTGTCCTGTGCCCTCTCAAAGCAGTGTCCTCTGTCCCCTTCACACACATTACCCCCTCAATTGCTGTGTCCTCTGGCCCCTCCACACACCCCCTACACTATAGTGTCCTCTGTCCCCTTTACACCCCCCTTCACTGTAGTGTACTTGCGATTGATTGCTTGTTGACCTGGTTGTAAAGGCTTAGTAGAGTATTTATTTATTTTTTTAAACACGTTACCTATAGTATTGCACAGAGCGGTTCCAAACCTCCTGTTCTGGGGCCCCTACCAGCGCTCCAGGCTCCTCCCTTTACTTAGTGCGTCACTACAGGAAGTCTCTTCCTATGGGGGCACACCTGTGGGCTTCCTCCCGGGCCAGTCTGTGTGCGTCCATAGACATACACAGCGTTGCACTGCCCCACTCCCTCCTCACAGGATTTCACTGACAGCAGGGGGAGTCAATGGCTCCTGCGTCTGTCCTGTGGGGAGAGAGAGCAGTGCCACAGCACACCGGCACAGAACTGGATCGAGACACGCCTTGGGTAAGTATAAGGGGGGGCAGTACTTCCAGTGGAACCTTCTTTCTTTTTTTTTTCTTTCCTCTACCTTTTAATTGCAGGGAATGTGTCAATGCCAACATGTCCTGCCTTTAGAACCACTGTAATATAAAAAGTAAATGATTCACGTCGTATCTTGCTTGGCCGCCTTACAACACCCCGTAAAGGGCTTGACAAGCAGAATAGCAGATTGGGGATGGATGAGCGCTGGAGGTACAGGGAGCCACTGTGGAGCAGCATAACTACTAATGCCATATTCTGTAACCTTTTCTCATTACTGAGTTCCTCCATTTCTGGCAACTAGGTATGGAATGTCAAAGCAGCACTTTTTATTTATTATAGCGGACGGTTGGATTGCAATGTGCTTGAGATGTCGCAGTGCATGGAGAAGTTGTGTAGAAAATATCCCTAAAGGTGCACGAACCTTTATGAAATAATAGTTCAATATACAGGGACTAGAAAAATTCACAAACAGTGCTGTTTATGTGAACTTTTCTAGTCACTGTATATTGATTTATGAGTTCTTTAAAACGGCTGCTCTGTTTTACTATATTTAAATTTGTGTTACTTTCACCATCACTTTAGCGTGGAAATATATAGGTTGTGATTCGATATATATATATATATATATATATATATATATATATATATACACACCGTATTTTCCGGCATATAAGACTACTTTTTAACCCATGAAAATCTTCTGAAAAGTCGGGGGTCGTCTTATACGCCGGTATACGGCGGCACTTTTTCAAGGGGCGGCGCGGTGGCGGAAGGGACACTAAGTACAGCGGCGGGCAGGGGGCTGCTGTACCTCACCTGGCTCCGGTCCAGGTCCCACGACGATCCGGTCCAGGAAGCGCGGCTGCTCCTTTCAGTTCGGCTGCTTGGCTCCGCCTCCTCACCGGTGATTGGGCGCCAGCACTGGAAAGGCACACAGGCGACCAATCACCGGCGAGGAGGCGGAGCCGAGCGGCCCCACGAAAATCGAGTGAGGGAGCGGCCAGTAAGTGTGCAGCAGCACCATGCTGTGACACTCTTGGCACTATTTCCCCCCCCCCCCCCCCCCACTGACACCAACGATGAGGCACTGTTCCTCCCCCACTGACACCAACGATGGGGCACTATTCCTCCCCCCCCCCCCCCCCACTGACACCAATGATGGGGCGCTTTTCCCGCCACTGATACCAATGATGGGACACTATTCCTCCCCCTGACACCAATGATGGGGCACTATTCCTCCCCCTGACATCAATGATGGGGCACTATTCCTCCCCCTGACACCAACGATGGGGCACTATTCCTCCCACTGACACCAACGATGGGGCACTATTCCTCCCACTGACACCAACGATGGGGCACTATTCCTCCCACTGACACCAACGATGGGGCACTATTCCTCACACACTGATACCAACGATGGGGCACTATTCCTCCCACTGATACCAACGATGGGGCACTATTCCTCACACACTGATACCAACGATGGGGCACTATTCCTCCCACTGATACCAACGATGGGGGCACTATTCCTCCCACTGATACCAACGATGGGGGCACTATTCCTCCCACTGATACCAACGATGGGACACTATTCCTCCCACTGATACCAACGATGGGGCACTATTCCTCCCACTGATACCAACGATGGGGCACTATTCCTCCCACTGATACCAACGATGGGGCACTATTCCTCCCACTGACACCAACGATGGGGCACTATTCCTCCCACTGACACCAACGATGGGGCACTATTCCTCCCACTGACACCAACGATGGGGCACTATTCCTCCCACTGACACCAACGATGGGGCACTATTCCTCCCACTGACACCAACGATGGGGCACTATTCCTCCCACTGACACCAACGATGGGGCACTATTCCTCCCACTGACACCAACGATGGGGCACTATTCCTCCCACTGACACCAACGATGGGGCACTATTCCTCCCACTGACACCAACGATGGGGCACTATTCCTCCCCCTGACACCAACGATGGGGCACTATTCCTCCCCCTGACACCAACGATGGGGCACTATTCCTCCCCCTGACACCAATGATGGGGCACTATTCCTCCCACTGACACTAATAATGGGGCATTGATTTCCCTCCAATGCATTTCACCCCAATGGTGAAATTTCATGGAGATGAAAACTCTCAACTTTGCTTGGCCCTATTAATTTCATCTCCATCCCTGCTTGTATTTTGGTGGTCGTTTTCTGCTTTTCACCATTTCAAGTATCCCAGGGACAGGATGCAGCAACATAAAGCACCACACCAATGGATGATTGTTAGGTCATTACGGTTTAATGCAACATACTAATAAATATACATTTTTCACAGTTAGAGGAATCCGCCGCCACAGGGGCTCTTGTGGCGAGCAACAAGGTCACATCAGGTTTAAATTGGCAAAATTTACAACAAAAAAAAATAAAAACTTGAGAGTTACGTGTGCTGGTGGTCTATATTATTCAGAGTTTAAAAAATAAAATATATATATCTGCCCAGCTTCCATTCCCATTCTCTGGTCACAACGAGGACGGCCATTTTGTGCATTGCGTTCTATCAGCTCGCTGACAACTGTTGGTGTAACCAGAGAGGCTTTGCTAGATCTGGCCACAATGCCTGCTGCTACTATGGAGGCAACAGGGCTAGACTAAGAGTAATTTATACTGGGCCATGAAAATGGCTGCCTTGGTCTAGGTATAGATATTGGGTACAAATCGGCTTTAAAGTCAGCATGCAGCTATGTGTATTGGGATCAATGTCCGCTGGTTTTCTGTACAGATGCAAATATAAAAAACACAACTAAATCATTTATCACTTCATTCTCGCTTTGTGGTTCTAATCTCAATGTGGTGACTCTAACTTTCCAGAGTAATGCCACTTTTCCACCAACATTAACACTGTAAGGCAGGGCAGTGTATTGGTCATCTTTGGAAATAATGGGAATTTGTTGTAGTAAAGGCCTTTTCTTTAAAGTTCACTGAGGGACACAACTCTTCTTATTCCATGACAAAGAAGGTTATTCTGCCACCTACAGGAGGATCGGACACTAGGTTGCAAAAACCAAAAGGGACAGGCCCAAGGGGGTTATGACACCCTCCAAAGCTTTAGGGTTAGCAAAGCAGTCATAAAAAAAATTACACGCCAACAGAAAAGCCTAAATGAGGGAAGGGAGACAAATCCCTCAAAGAAAATGAAATCTGGGGTGAGGGGCGGGGTTATGACACCTGTAAAAAAAAAAAGGAGGAAGCCTTGCAGCCCAAGAATAAGGACCATCCAAGAAGTCTTGCAACCCAAGAAAGAGCCATCATAGAAGTCTCAGACCAGCAGAGCTAAGGAAAGACATATGTCCTCCTGAAGACACCAAGTTAACCCCCCGAAGCATGCTTAGCACAGAGAGCTCATGGTTACCTTAGTGCTGATCTTTTTAGTGTTCTGCAACCTGTTTCCAGTCCTGTATGTGGCAGTATAACCCATTTTGTCAAAGAAAAAGAAGAGGTATGCCGTCAATGAACAATGGAGAAAGTCTTGTTCCATTAGACCCACACAGGCTCTTGATATATCCACCTTATACTATTAAACAGCATTCCCTAAAGTGCAGGGCACACCCCATGGTGATACATATGATCACTGCAGCTGGTACATGGGAAATCTCTCTTCAAAAGAACCTAGAGGTTGCCGAGTTCTCATTCTGTAAATGCCTGTTTGTCGTTCTGACCCCCCAGGCTTCAATATTTTGGGGTAAGGTCAGAACTCTATCAAGTACTGACCTTTCCAAGTAAAATTGGCCAGACAGTTCTTAATCTGTAGCAAAAAAAAATTGAAAGGATAAGTACACATTTTGTAACATTTTACATCCGTATGTAGGGTGTAACATGTTACTGTGCTCCCGTCCCCAGGAGAACCCCCCCACCCCAATTTCCCACACCCGTTAAAAATAGCATGGCTGTTTGGGGCTCCACCCACACAGCTGCATCCATCCAACAGAGTTCTGTGAATGAACTATAAGTCCCATCTGCCACTGCAGCAGATGGCTTGTAGTTCTCAAATGAACTTTGAGGGCACTAATGAGCGCTCTACTTATTATTACAGGCATTTATATGGCATTGACAATTCATACAACGCTTTACACACCACACATTCACATCAGTCCCTGCCTTCAAGGAGCTTACAATCTAAGATCCCTATCTCACATACATAGATAAACACATGCACTAATGACGGCCAATTTAAACAGGAACCCATTAACCTAACAGCATGTCTTTGGCATGTGGGAGGAAGCCAGAGAAAATTCATGCAAGCACAGGGAGAACATACAAACTCCATGCAAAACCAGTGCCCTGGCCAGGGTTGAACCGAGGACTACCCACCAAAGCCACTGTGCTACTTTACTCTTGGTGTGGCACTCTTACTCCCCTTGTCCTTACCCCCACAAAGGGCTGATGGAGAACTGGCTGGCTGCCTCGGTCTTCTGAATAGTATGTGTGTCTAAAATATGCAAAAGAAGAATTTGACCATTACCTATTGGACACCACTGATTGTTAGAGAGCCTGTATAGCCTTAAAGTGACACTAAACTCACATTTTTTTACTTTAATTGTTCATAATAAAATACATAATAAAATATCAAGCATGGCTGTTTAAGTCTCCTATTGTTTTAAGGTTTATTGTCCCATGTCCCAGGGGTGTGACCCCACTACTTGGAGTCACAATTGCAACCTGGACCCATGCGGCTCCCCTGTACACCTGGATAGGCGGGGGCGGCGTATAGAGGAACTGATCCCCCCTATTTTTCTGGAGAATGAAGGGGACTGGTTTCTCTAATTGCTGCCCCTCCTATCCAGGTCTTGCTGCCCCTGGGCCCCTGTACACTTTCCTGGCCCCTTCATCCCTTCCAAGTTTAGCCAGCTTCCCCCCTCCCTTCTCCCACGGGATGTTTCAGGATGGAGAGTGGAGGAAGGAAATGGTAAATATGTCATTTACCGGCCCCTTCATTTTCTGAAATGGACAGAATCAGTGATCGGTACCGTTCACTAACTCTGTACAGAAATTCCCATTCATTCACAAACTGAAGCATAGTAAACACAGTTTACTATGTTTCACTTATGAATGAACAGAGTCAGTGATCGGTACCGTGAAACATCTCTGTTTAGACCTCTGATATCTCACCAAAGCCACACAATGGGACTCCTTAAAAGTTTTTTAAAAAATAATTAAAAAATTGTAAAAGTTTTTTAAAAAATAATAAAAAAATTGTAAAAAAACTCCAAAAAAACAGAACAAAAAAAAAACACTACAGACACCAGTGGCAGAACTACCTGGGTTGCAAAGATCACACTCGGAACAGGTGTTTGGAAATCTTGGGGTGGCCCACAAGATTTCAAGAAGGGGCCCACTGCAGAACATTGGAAAGGGTCCCGATGTGGGACCGTAATAAAGGGCCCTTTACACTGAGAAGGTCCCTGGCCAAGGGTCAGGTGAGTCCTTCATGGTTTTTTGCATCAGGGCCCTGAAGGTTCTAGTTACGCCTCTGATGCTTCCGATCCTCCATTGATGCACCTCATTGCTACTAGTGTAGTAGCTCTGCTCTATGCATACTACAATTCCCAGATAGATGAATGTGTCCACATGAAGACGTTTAATCCCTCTCAGGGAAACGGGAAAGTGTGGCTACATTCACATACACAAGGGGGGCATAAAGAACAATCACAGCCACCTTAGAACAGGAATTCTGAGAATAGAAGACAAGGGCTTGTGTTTGACAAATAAAATGGAGGAGGAGAGAGATAATACATTCTATTTATATCTAGACACATTGAATTTATTTTACAAAAAATGTGAGTTTAGTGACACTTTAAAAGGAACCAAAAAGGAAATCCCGCTTACCAAAGTGACTCATTGACTCTCCCTTACAGTATCTCATACCTCAGAGAAGTGGCGTTCCACTTGTAAAACATTATGCTGGACTGTAAAAATCAAACACAATTGGAGATTTATACCAAGCCATAATAGCCCCTAGCAGACTGTTATTTTTGTGTATCTAAATCCCTGTGCAGACTGACATGCAGGATCTAACACCAGCCAATATGCAACAGATAGCAATATCGATAAAATCAAACTGTCAGTAGGCAGTTCATTATTTTTTTTTGCTGTGTGAATTCATAAAAATAATCAGTAAATAAAATTCTATGCAACTTTCAGGCAAAAAGGCAACACCGTGCGGTGGCACGCGAGGATCAACCAGCAAACCTGAGAAAATCAGAACACGGTCTTGTCTAGAGAAGACCGCCAAGATGCCACTCTCATGGGTTCAGGGTTAAGGGACAGAGGGTGACATCACAAAAATCAAGGTAACGCACCACAGGAGGACCCATACGCCTAGGACGGAGAGTAAGACGACTGTACAGGTTTCCATACAGAAAATATTCATTCAAAAGCAAGTTCTAAGATATTTGCAGTTTATACACAAAGATGGTAAGCTAAGCTACTTCAAGGGTCGGTCCACCCAAGATGGATTGTTTATTTTAAGGATGATGTAGGTGGGCTGCATGATATTCCAGATCCCTATCTGGATCTACCTCTGTGATCTGTTCATTTACTGTAGCCATGACATGAGGGTCAGACCCCAGCCAAAAGTTTTAGTGTTGGAAAGGGTTCAAATTTTCTTCTCTTTCTGTCTTGTGAGCCCACTAATGAGATTCACTTCCTGTGAGGGTAAGACCCCAAGAGGTTCAGACCCCAGCCAAACGTTATAGAGTTGGAAAGGGTTCATATTTTCTTGTCTTTCTGTCTTGTGAGCCCACTAATGAGATTCACTTCATGTGAGGGTCAGACTCCAGGAGGTTCAGACCCCAGCAAAACTTTTTAGAGTTGGAAAGGGTTCATATTTTATTCTCTTTCTGTCTTGTGAGCCCACTAATGAGATTCACTTCATGTGAGGGTCAGACTCCAGGAGGTTCAGACCCCAGCCAAAAGTTTTAGAGTGGGAAAGGGTTCAGATTCTTCTCTTTCTGTCTTGTGAGCCTACTAATGAGATTCACTTCCTGCGAGGGTAAGACCCCAAGAGGTTCAGACCCCAGCCAAACGTTATAGAGTTGGAAAGGGTTCATATTTTCTTGTCTTTCTGTCTTGTGAGCCCACTAATGAGATTCACTTCATGTGAGGGTCAGACTCCAGGAGGTTCAGACCCCAGCAAAACTTTTTAGAGTTGGAAAGGGTTCATATTTTATTCTCTTTCTGTCTTGTGAGCCCACTAATGAGATTCACTTCATGTGAGGGTCAGACTCCAGGAGGTTCAGACCCCAGCCAAAAGTTTTAGAGTGGGAAAGGGTTCAGATTCTTCTCTTTCTGTCTTGTGAGCCTACTAATGAGATTCACTTCCTGCGAGGGTCAGACCCCAAGAGGTTCAGACCCCAGCCAAAAGTTGTAGAGTGGGAAAGGGTTCATATTTTCTTCTCTTTCTGTCTTGTGAGCCAACTGAGATTCACTTCCTGCGAGGGTCAGACCCGAAGAGGTTCAGACCCCAGCCAAAAGTTTTAGAGTTGGAAAGGGTTCATATTTTCTTCTCTTTCTGTCTTGTGAGTCTACTAATGAGATTCACTTCCTGCGACCTCTTAGATTGCTTTTGGCACCACTTGAAGTAGAGGTGAGAGCATATCCCTCTGTCCGGGACCATGGGGTGCAGGCTTTTCCTAAAACCAATCCAGAGGGCAAACAATGTAAAGAGGGAAGGATTGCCTCAGGGTGTGTGGTTTTGGTGGAGACATGTAGGCTGAGGCTGCTCCTTATCGTTTACCTGGGCTGGTCGGGAGTAGCGATCTCTTCCTCTTGAGATTCACATGCTGTTGATCCAAGGCAAACTAACAGGATTTCTAGAAAGAAACCCCCTCCCATCCACCCAAGGCCACCATAAAAACCATGGGACTCCGTACAGCCTGATAGGCCTCTCACCTCTCCAGTAAAGCAGTACTGCCTATACCCCCCTATCAGCGGCCTTGTCAGCGCCATTGACTCATTGAGGTCACTGTTGATGAGGCGAATAGCTCTGGTCTGAGAAGCCCATATACAGCAGGGTGGTCATGTGTTGCTCCATCTTATTCCTGGGGAATCCCCCAGTCACACTGCTGCTTTATGTCCCTAGGTTCACATATATGCATCCGTGCGGGCCACGTTTTGTGCAGCATTTGAATGGACTCCCATGCCCCGTGACACGCAGGGAAGAAGTCCCTGCATTTCTTCTGAAAACACAGCCCGCACGGGAACCTCGATTCCCAGTATGGCTGTGTTTTCCAGTGTGGGCGGCATGCCATTAAAACTAATGGCACTCGCCCACGGGTCCGCATTCTTCTGTGTGGGTGCACGGATTTTCGTGTGGATCCGCAGCTGCACCACATGCACAGATGTGAACCTAGCCTGTATGGCCATCACTCCAGCCAATCTGCACTGACAACACATTCACCGCCACCCAGATGTGACAGCTCATGTGACAGTGACCATGCTGCGCTTGACAAAGACTTTCCATCCCCGGACTGGTGGGCTGACAGGATTAGGCCCAGGCAAGAAGTACTGCCTGTACCCACTAACATTGCTTCCGCCTACTGCTACCCCCACGGGCCGTCGTACCCCACTGCTCAATTTGTCCTTAATAGCCCAGAGACAAATCCTGGTGTAAGCTCTGTGTTGAAGCCTACACAGGGCCATTGGCTCTTACAGACAACTAAAGCTATGCCATGAAGGTTAGTAATAACAGGAGGCAGTGGCAGGATTGTCATGTAAAGAGTGACATATTCTTTCAAAGCTTCCTCCTTGGCAGGGAGATGACATTCTATGGTAGTACATCTAGTGCAGAGATCTCTCGGTTATAGCCTCTAATAGATTTAGGAGGCAAGAGAGAGAGATTCAGCCCACCAGCATCCACCTACACCTGAAGTATCAGTTCGGAGTGGCCTGCCTTTCCATGAGCCCTGTGATGTATACAGCAAGAGCATCCATTGTGAGGGCTAAGCTATAACAATGTAAAGATCATCAATGCCAGTGAAACCAGCAGCAATACAGAAGTCTCATGGCTTCCAGTAGACCGATAATCTGAACCAGCACTAGCCTGTAAAAAACAAAAAAAAAAACACAATAAAACATCCGACTACAGAGTGTCCTTAATGAGATCCAAGTGAAGCTGAGTCCCTCTGATGAGATACAGAAAGACGGAGCATTCCAACATCTGAGCTTTGGCAGAGGATGGAGCTGCTGTGGCAGGCTTACAGTGCAAAGTGCGCATACGGGATGTGATCTAAATGCATTGGGGATGATAGAGACAATGGCTCACCACTACTAAATATTCTGTAAAATGCAGATCATTCTGTGTCATCTACTGCAAACCACTCAATAACATTCATGGACAGCATTTTTAACTCATGTAGCAGGGGAGCCAACCCCCAAGTCGTCTGTAGTGTGACTTAAAGGACCAGTCCACCCAAGTCGTCTGCAGTGTGACTTACAGGACCAGTCCACCCAAGTCGTCTGCAGTGTGACTTACAGGACCAGTCCACCCAAGTCGTCTGCAGTGTGACTTACAGGACCAGCCCACCCAAGTCGTCTGTAGTGTGACTTACAGGACCAGCCCACCCAAGTCGTCTGCAGTGTGACTTAAAGGACCAGTCCACCCAAGTCGTCTGCAGTGTGACTTACAGGACCAGTCCACCCAAGTCGTCTGCAGTGTGACTTACAGGACCAGCCCACCCAAGTCGTCTGCAGTGTGACTTACAGGACCAGCCCACCCAAGTCGTCTGCAGTGTGACTTACAGGACCAGCCCACCCAAGTCGTCTGCAGTGTGACTTACAGGACCAGCCCACCCAAGTCGTCTGCAGTGTGACTTACAGGACCAGCCCACCCAAGTCGTCTGCAGTGTGACTTACAGGACCAGCCCACCCAAGTCGTCTGCAGTGTGACTTATAGGACCAGTCCACCCAAGTCGTCTGCAGTGTGACTTAAAGGACCAGTCCACCCAAGTCGTCTGCAGTGTGACTTATAGGACCAGTCCACCCAAGTCGTCTG